>NC_133511.1:102629351-102936666 GCF_049354715.1 Callithrix jacchus | reverse complement strand
AAAAGTTTATAGGCATTGTTAGCATTGGCATGGTTAAGGAGATGTTATTCAACTAAAAGGAATATGTTTAATTGAGAAATCTTCAATTATTATCTCTGTGAAAAAGCTGGGCGAATCTGTAGTATTCTGAAGATACAGTATTCTTAACTTTTAGTACTGATTCCATTTAGGCTACAGATTTTTTAAAAATCATTTATGTTAGAAAAATAAGGAAGAATACTAAATTTTAGTAAATGTAGTCTTTCATGAAACTATTACTCAATAAAAATAATCAAATCAGATTTTTTAATATCCCCACCAGATACATCACTTTTTTCATTTAAAAATATGAACAAGTATATAAACAAGACCATTAGATGCAATTCTCTATAAGAGCCTTTCTTTTTTTTTTTAATAAGAGCAATGAAATATAATGATAGCTTTAAAGTGTTATTTGGGAAAAAGGTAACTCTTAATTATATGTCATGAAACATAAACACCAACACACATAATTTTTCTTAAAGTGTTACAAATCAGTTGATCCATCTTATGTATGCATATGAGTACCATTTATTGGAAAACTTTAATATTATAGACCTGAAAATGGAGTAATAAATTTTTCAAAAATTTAAAACCTTTGTTTTCCCTCCCTGGTGTTTGATTATATATTTTTAAATTTACCATATTTTATATGACTTGGAAGATAATTTAGTGAAGGGTTATAAAATGATATTATTTTTATAATGTCATGATTATAGAAATGATATTACTTGTAGACAATATAGTAAATTATAAAATATCTGTTTTGTTTATTTTAATAAGATAATCTAAAACGACAAACGCAAACATGCATTTGTCAGCAGCCAGGACTCAGTACCCTGAGGCAAATGTACTCTTTTGGAGAAAAAGCTATTCTGAAGATGCAGCCCTACTTCATAGGTCTTGATGGTACTGAGATTACATTTGCTGGGTATTTGTAAGGTTGAATGAATCTGCTTTTTGATAAGCCTGTACTGAAATACAGAAAATGGGCTTTTTCCTCTTCTTTCTACATTCCTTATATTATATAAATAAGGATACTCTTTAAGCCAAAAGAAACATAATGGAGTTGCTTGTGATAAGTATGGTCTTAAAGCATCCTAAGTAGAGTAAATTACAAACCAAGCAGTCTGCAGAAGTGGGTCAGTCCTAGAGATTCTACATTTGAGCTTCATAATTCCACTTGTATGAACAGACATATATGACTCAGGCTTCTATGCATTGTGTTCCTAGTTTGACTCATGCACATTTAATATACATACACACACACACACATATATTATATGCATCAAATATATATGAAACCTAGATATAAACTATTTAATATACGAGAACACTCACAAATATTTCCATTGCTTCCATTTGTTCACCAAACACTTAAGTTATATTTACTAAATGCCAGGTACTATTCTAAGAGTTGTTTGAATAGTGGTTAACTATAAATTATAGATGATGTTACCTCTATCACACAGGTGAGAAAACTGAGGCATTGGAGTTGTTAACTTCACCAAGGTCACAGCTAGACAACAGCTGATGACACCTAAAGGATGATGGCTGATGACCAGGAATTGAACAAGATTACTCTGGCGACACATGCTGCTGTCCTCAATGTAGTTCAGATTTTGGAAAGGCTGACTTCTTGTTTAAGTACATGATATACTTTCTTGAAGTTAGCAAACACTTTTTTTAGCATTCCCTTAGATTCAAAGTTCTAGGACAGGTTCGCCTTCGCTGGGTGGCCAACAATGGGTACACTGCTGTGCTAACAACTCACGACACATAATTGTCACCCATATCTCAAAGCAAAAACAACAAAATCAGTCTTATGAGATCCTTTATATCATTCTATATGTAAGGCTGATCTAACTGCTGGGTGTCTTATGCTCCTCAGTAACCAATGAGGAACTCTATGGTGGACTGAACAACTACTGGATGAAGACTGGAACTCTGTGCAAACCTAACTAACTAAAAAATGCATAGAAATGAATACCCAGGATACCCTTGACATCACACGCACCAACATGAGGGATTGGAATGTGACATCAAGCCACCCTGGACACAATGTAAGTTTCTTCCTTAAACATATCCTGCAGAGAGGCAAGCACCAAAGCCAGAATTGCTCTGAAGAGCACCACATCCCAGCAACAGGGGTCATACTGGCAAATGCAGAATGGCTTTTGGCATTCCTCCCAAGAGCAGGGACGCTCTCCTGGGTTGCAGAGATCTGTTGGGAACAAAGTAACCACTGTATGTACATTCAGGTAAACAACACTAAGTTTCCTCCCAGCTACCCAATGCGGATGCACCATTATATATAGAGATCCAGGCACTTGGTTTGCCACAAATTGGTATGGTAAGGCAGGAATAAATTGGATTGTCCTGAATGGCAGCCCGTCGCTTTGTGGTACTAACCTCTGGCTTTGGCTTCTCCTAGGTGGCTTGGGCCATGAACCCGTAGGTGCACTTTCAGAATCTCTGACACCGTCCCTGTCTTTCTCAAAAAGCCCACCTGGAGGAGTTGGTGGAGTAGGTCTGCTTTTTCTTGATGACATTACATATGACTATATTTGTGCCTTCATGAGGCTTAATTGATAATCATACTGAAGGTAGAAGTCTTTGTATGATTTTCCACATATTTGAACAACACCAAACATGGTTTGAAGACCTTGAACATAGAAAAACTGCAATGGAGAAAGTGCTGTTAACAGAACAGAATGGCTCTGGACATGCTGACCACTGTGCAAAGAGGAACATGTGCCATTTTATTTTATTTTACTTACTTATTTTTCTTTTTGAGACCGAGTTTTACTCTTATTGTCCACGCTGGAGTGCAATGGCATGATCTTGGCTCACTGCCACCTCCACCTCCTGGGTTCAAGTGATTCCCCTGCCTCAGCCTCCTGAGAAGCTGAGATTACAAGCACCTGCAATCAAACCTGGCTAATTGTATTTTTAGTAGAGACGGGGTTTCGCCATGTTGGCCAGGCTGGTCTTGAACTCCTGACCTCGGGTGATCTACCAGCCTTGGCCTCCCAAAGTGCTGGGATTACAAGTGTGAGCCACTGTGCCCGGCCACATGTGCCCTTTTAAAAACTAAATATCATGTATTCATCCCAGAGGAATCAGCTGAAGTTAATCAATTCCTCCTTCCTTTACAGAAGCAATTAGAACTAAGTGACCACATGAGGGGATGACTCTTGCGGTCTGCAATAAAATCATGCTTTTCACGTTAGGGTCCTTGGTGAAAAGCTCTATTAGTAACTCTCTTAAAGGTCATGCTCTTAGATGTTATCAATTCGCCTGCATTGATGTTGGTATCGATTTTGTTTGCAACTTTAACAAAATAATGTTAGGGAAAAGGACCTTGCAGGCAATCTCACCCTTTCCTGCTAGCTCAGAAAACATCACGAAAGAGGTGGGTACAAGAGATTATAAGTAAGAGCTGGTCAGGGGCATGGATTGCAGGGTCCCTCAGTTCCTCCTTCCACTTCCTTTCTGTTTCCTTCCCCATTCTGAGACCCAGCCAGCTGCAAGATTTGCCCAACAGGCCCAGTGCAAACCAGAACCTTGAACATTCCCAGGCAGTGATGAAAGTATCTAGGCTGTTGCCTAAAACATTGAAAGAAACTGGCCCTGACCCTGAGCCAAATTTCTTAAACCCTCATATAAACTCCATAACCTAAACCACTTACTTCAAACATGACTAGTTATTACACTCCTTTCTCTTGATGTTTTTGCAAGGATTGCTGCAGTCCACTCTGTACATTTCTTTAATAAGTGCTTTGGACTCATCATTGTAATGTTTAGTACTTCTTTCTTTGGAATCCCAACCAGCCCCACCTCAGGGACTATTTGGAATACCCACTGTGGGAAGGTCCCTGCCACCACTTTTCGGGTGATTTTACTCACAGGTTCTGCTGAACAATATAGTATGCCTAGTCATCTTCGGTCCCTGGAAATTATCTGGAACAAGGTAGATTTATCTTGACTCCTTAAATGAAGATAAAATTAGATCTCTTTAAGATCATGAATTGAAACATGTATAAAGCATCTTCCCAGCAGGTCTGACTTGAGTGGAAGGGCCATGATGAGGTAGAAAACAAACGTATTTGTAGAAGTTCAATAGGACTAGAGTATGAAAACATACTTGATATTGCACTATTATGAATCAAGGATAAATGCAAAGAAGGAGTGACATATGAAGGCAGGTATTTAAATAAGTTTATTTTAGTTTTTTTTTTTTTTAACAGTGTGGATTCCTGTGAAAAGTTTATGGCAGAGTGTGAGGAGCGAGTGGGTAAAAGCAAGAAATATTGCAAAGGTAGCTTTCATAATTTCTGAGATTATTTAAACAGTAAAGCATCACAAATTCAAATACCTTTATGGGTCATACTGATACAGAACCATATTTATTAAAACACAGAGAAAGCTAAGGATTTAATGAGAAGCTATTTGACCTAAAAGCATTTAAAGTCCATTTAAAAGGCAATTTCAGCTCCAGAAAAATCAATATTTATCCTCTCATACATTCTAAGATGACAAAATGGCAGCTATAAAATGAGGAGGAAACCAATACAAAAGATTTCTTAGGGAGAAAAAACAAAAAACAATACAAACCAATGACTAGCTTTGTAAGGAGAATTAGGATGAAGCATGTGTCAATAACAAGAGCAACGTTCCTAATTTGGATTACAGGAAAATGATGAGTTTGGAGGAAGAGTCATTAAAAGTAGATCCACTTTAAAAACCTTTGGTTTCTCATTTCTCCAGCCAAGGTTTTTAAATGAGATAGTACCTTATCATTGTCTAGCATCCTTAAATAGGAATTATTTCTTTTTACTAACTAGAAGCTTCTCTAAAGTAGACATAGTGTCAGAAGATTTGTTTTAATTTTCAAAATCTATGCAACTAATCTTAGTGCCAGCATCCTCTTTTATCTAGGAAATATCACTGAGTCAACAACACATTTTTTCTCTTATAAGGCAGTTTTACTGAGGCTTGACATTTGATGTCACTAAATGAAAGTGATACACAATTCATACCAAAATGGAAAAGCCAATCTCCAAACTCCATTTTAAATAAATAGAGCTTACAACCCCTTAGCGAGATGAATAAGCTTTTTTGCTTTATTGGCTTTTGACAAAGTTGTAGATACAAATATGGATTGGCTGGTGCAGCAGAAATTTTGCAGTTTAGTATTGTTAAGATATTATATTGCCCTTGCTAAAATGCACACAAATATCTAATATTCTTTTATAAAATTAAATATGCCCTGTAATTTTCAATGAAGTGCTAAAAGATGTATTTCTGTGTGCAGATGCTCCTTCAGAATGATTTTACCTAGCTAAGTGTTCATGAAGTAGTTTAATTCTTTCATGAGTCTTTATTATGAAGATATTGCTTGTATAAAATATAAACAGACACCTTTTCCCTACTAAACCATTCAATAGCTGTATAATTTGATATTTGCATCTACAGAGTGACAAAGTTTGCTAAAAGAGCTAGATCATGCCAAATTGGTGTTCACATGATGTTTACAAGAAAGACATTTCATGTTTATAGTATAATGTTAAGTGGAAAAGCAGAATACAAAATTGCGTGCACAGTGCAGTGATTTTCAAACATGGCTGCAAATTCTTTAATATTTATTCTACTAAGAGGAAAGGTCCAAGTACCCACCTTCTTGAATCTGGATGAGTTTGTGGACTGCTTCAACCAACAGAATGTGGGACAAGTGTTGCCATTTGACTTCTGAGAGTAAACCAGAAAAAGCCATGTTCCTGAGCCACCATGTAAGAAATCAGACTACCCTGAGACTGCCACAATGGAGGAGCCACAAGAAGGTGCTCTGACAGTCTCAGCTGAGCTCAGCCCACATAGCTAGATGGGTGAGCAAAAAGGCCAGGTGGAACTGAATTGGACCCTGCAGCCAAGCTGCTCTAGTCTGTCACTATTTTGTGTCCCTAGCTGAAGATCCAGACGTAGTAGAACATAGGAAGACTAGCCTTCCTGTTTCCTTTTTGAATGTCTAAACAATCAGATTTTTGTATATAATAAAATGTCTCTTTACACACTGGTGGTGTGTTGCAGCCACTTTACATCAGCTTTCAAAGGATGATTGTTACATTTTTCAGGTCTTGTCCAAGCAAATTGTGGCAAAACAATTTTTATTTTTTAATAAAATTAAAACATTAAAAAACAATGAATTCATATTCAAAAAATTCATTACTTCGTTATTATTTTATTACTTGAAGGTAGAGATTATGTCTTGAACTTGAACCAAATATTGTATTGCATTTTAAGTACTAACTTAGTCCATAGTTCTAATATATTCATATATTGTATGTGTGTGTGTATATATATATATACTCACACACACATATATATACACACACATATATATATACACACATATATATAAAACAATGGAATATTCACATGGTCATAATCTATGAACCTGTCATATTTAAAAATTATTGATCATGCTTCAATAACTAAGAAATATATAATGATTTGGCAATTCACCATCAAAACATTTTTAGGTGTATATGCAGTGCTAGAATATGGAGGTATGAAATAATAGGCCCTAGAAAAAATATTGTGTTTGTTTTTCTTTCAGTTTAAGAGCTTGGATCAACATACACTCATTGAATCAGTCACATATGTCAATATCTAGTGATTATTTAAAGTAATACATGCAAATAATTTTATAATAAAAATTATTCATATTGTAGATCAGTTACATCCACTGAAAATTCCTATACTTCTTGTAAATGGCCCCAAAGCCCTGATGAAAGATACTTTGCCAAAATAAACCCAAGTGAAATCTAATTTCGCTTAAGCTTCTTATGAAATTAATTTTAATGTCTAATCATACAGGCTTCATGCTGACAAAATCCATACTGAAGTTAATGAGACAGGTGTCTCAAAGGAATATGTGATTTTTAAAATTTTCCTTAAACAGCAGTAGTGTAAAGATATGGCTTCAATAATTTCTTCTCCACCAACCTTTACAAGAAAATAACAAAAAGTCCTCAAATATATTAAAATTAAAATTAGGCAAAGAGTTAAGTTAGGTTTACAACATCAAAATATTCAATGACAACTCAATGATTTTATTTTTATAAGTAATTGTCTTTGTTTTCAAATATTTGTTACATGCTTTTATCTCTTCCTCTCATCTCAAAAATTTTCAAGTCATACATCTTAATGAAGAAGAGAAATTCTGCTTTAAAAAATAACAGAATAGATCAGGTGTGGTGGCTCATGCCTGCAATCTCAGCACTTTGGGAGACCACCCAAGGTCAAGAATTTAAGACCAGCATGACCAAAGTGGTGAAAACCCATCTCTATTAAACATACAAAAATAGCCAAGCGTGGTGGTATGCTCCTGTATCCCAGCTACTCAGGAGACTAAGGCAGGAGAATCACTTGAACCCAGGAGATGGAGGTTGCAGTGAGCCGAGTTTGTTCCACTGCACTCCAGCCTGGGTAAGAGAGGGAGACTCCATCTCAAAGAAAAAGAAAAATAAATACACAAAATAACAGAATAGATTTAAGATACATACTAAATCTTTTTGACAAGTCATTATGTAATTGGCTTTAAATGCCAATGTCATGATTTTATTATCTATAATCTGTGGAAATACAGAATCTTAGTAAGATGTTCCAAAGAGTACCCAAAATCAATTATTCAAATTGATGCATAAATATTTTATAAGTATTTTAGTACATAAATATCTTATATATTTTAATTTAAAAATACACAATTGTCTTTGCAAATATCTGACACATTCAGTATTTCATTTTATTTTATTTTCAGACTATACATAAGGGGATTATATTTAAAAATGGTATAAATATTTTTACCCTTTCTTAGTCTAACATGCTTTTTAAAAAATGAATATTACATTTATTGGCAGTGGTAAAAACATAAGATTCAGAAACATCTGTCCAGTACTTGACATGTTTAGCTGTTATCTTGCAATCACACAGTGAATGCTTATAGCTTTTAAAATAATTTGAGAGTGCAAAGAGTTCCAGAGTATGACTTTACATTTATGAAAAGGTTGTAATTGTATGGCCTTTTATTTCTAAAGAGCTTTTAAATCATGCTAAGAGAGAAATTTCTAGTCATAAAATGATAATCACCTTTTGAACATATCAAACCCAATCAAATCAGAAACAGCATTAAAGCAAAATGCCAAATATGTTCACAAAATATGCAAAATATTGTGATGGGATCTAACCTGCCCTTGGGTTTTGCAAAATAGTTCTATACCCCTGCAAATTACAGCATTATCTTAAAACAAAACACAATACATGAGAAAACAGAACTTTCTATCTATTCAACAAGAATTTATAAGTCCTATTATTTAAAAAGGCAAAAAAAGACATTTTAATAGAGTTTTTAAGAATTTTACATTCACAGCAAAATTGAGCAGAAGATACACAGATTTTTACATATGCCCCCTGATCCCCCAACATGCATAACTTCCCATTTTATTAACATCCTTTTTCAGAGTCGTACATTTGTCACAATTAATGAATCTCTATTAACACGTAATAATCAAGCAAAATCTGTATTTTACCTTAGGGTTTAGTCTCGATGTTGTAGGTTCTATGGGTTTGGATAACTGTAAAATGACATATATTCACCATTATAGTATCATTCAGAGTATTTTCATTGCCCTAAACATTCTCTGTGCTCTTCCTATTAACCTCTCCCTCTCTGCTAAACCCCAGGCAGTCATTTATCTTTTTTCTGTCTCTGTCATTTTGCCTTTTACAGAAAGCCATATAGTTGAAAATATACAGTATGTAGTCTTGTTAGATTGGCTTATTTCATTTACATTTCCTCCATGTTTTTTTCAGGGCTGGAGAGCTCATTTCTCTTAAGCACGAAACAATATTTTATTGTCTGAATGTACCACAGTTTGTTTTATCCATTCACCTATTGAAGGGCATCTTGGTTGCTTCCAAGTTTTGGCAATTATGAATAAAGCTGCTATAATACACACATAAAAATATTTGCGTAAACACAAGTTTTTAACTCTTTGGATAAATACAAAGGAATGCTTACCATATGATTGCTGGACCATATAATAAGAACACATTTAGTTTGGTAAGAAACTGCCAAACTGTCTTTCAAAGTGGCTTTGCCATTTTGCATTCCCATCAGCAATGGCTGAGAGTTTCCCTTGCTAGAAAACATTTTGACTCAATAATTTTGGCCCCAATGGAATGAGAGGAAAGGAATTGCCCTTGGTACCTGCCACATGAAAAGACAAAAATATAGAATACAATAAAAGGAAAAAATGTATATGTGAGGGTAGCTCTCAAGACATTGGATGAGGCAACAAAGGAGAGGGATTCCTACCCAACAGAACATAAAATCCGATAATTGAAAGAGTGCTGGATAGAGCAGTCAGAAAGAGTTTTGTCTGGATAATGAGCAAAAAATAATATTAAAATAAATGTTGCTGATAATGTCTTAGAAGATTAAAAGCAAGACTCTTTCCAATTAATTTCATAATATTCCATAGCAATGATTAAGAATGCTTAGAGAAATAGCAACATGAAAATATTCAAAACCCACATAGGTAAAATTTATGATGCCTGGTAACTTAACAATACTTAGCAGTCATGTAAAGAGAAAATCCATAATGAGAGAAAATAATAATTAATTAAATTTACCCCCAAATTACACAGATAATGGTATTAGTAGACACATGTTATAATGGCACTCATGTGACCAAAATCCTAAAGGAAAGATTAAGCATGTTAAATTACAACATAAAGTATGTATATATTTAAATACCAAGCTAAACTTCTAGAAGTAAAAATAAGATTGTCTGAAATAAAACATATATTTAATGGCATTAAGGTGATTAAACACAGCAAAAAAAAAATGTTTGGTGAAAATGAAAGCAATAAAAAAGAAACTATTCAATATAAAGGTCATAATAAAAAAAGATGAATTATCAAATTACCAGTGAGCTGTGAAAGAACTTCAAATAGCCTACCTAGTACTGTGAAATAGGAGGCTCCAATAGGGGATTAACAGGAGAAAATAAAAATGATGCTTTTGTTAAAAATCATCAAAAATAAAAATAAAGCTATATTAAAAGTATTACTTAAATTAGTATTTTAAAAAATAATAAAGCATTATTTAATTTGTATTTCAAAAATAATTACCAATTTGATGAAAATTATACAGATGCAGATCGAAGAGACTCAACAAACCCCAAGCTTAAGAAATATAATAAAATTAGGCTCCTGCCTGTAATACCTGCACTTTGGGAGGCTGAGGAGGGTGGATCATCTGAGGTCAGGAGTTCAAGACCAGCCTTTCTAACATGAGGAAACCTCATCTCTTTTAAAAATACAAAAATAATCAACTGAGTGTGGTGGAAGGTGCCTGTTGGGAGGCTGAAGCAGGAGAATCGTTTGAACCAGGGAAGCAAAGGTTGCAGTGAGCTGAGATTGTACCATTGCACTCCAGCCTGGGCGACAAAAAAAAAACAAACAAACAAACAAAAAAAACAATGAAATCAAATAAAAGCATGCCACAATAAAATTGCTTAAACAAGTAAAAAAGTGAAAATGCTAAAATGAGCCACAGAAGAGATGGAGTGGTTATTAATATCAAAGTAAGTTGATTACAGAGGAAATAATATTACCAGGGCTATAAAAGGGTGATTTTTATAATGATAATGCAGTCAATTTGTCAAGAGGACCTAAACAAGCCTAAAGTATTGTGTATATAATAACAGAAGTCCAAAATTCATAAAACAAGAGTTGTAGAGCTATAAGGAGAAATAGGCAAGTCTCCAAATAAAGTCAGAAAATTTAACACCTCTCTGCTGGTAATTGTTATAAAAAGTATTCAAAAAAATCAGTAGGTATGTAGAATAATTTAGCAACACTACCAAGCAACTTCCTAGTGGTTGATACATATTTATAGAAATTTCCATCCAATAATGGCAAAGTGCTCACTTTTTAAAAAATGATTTACCATGATAAAACCTATTTAAAGCTATAAAATAAGTTTTGACAAATTTTAAAAGTTCTAAATTATACAAACCCTGTTCTCTGACTATAATAAAACCAGAAAGCAGTTACCGAAGGATATCTGGAAAAACAAATATGCATGAGCAAACTGAATAATTGATATGCAGATCATGGATCAAGGAAAATCTCAAAAGCAAAAGTACAATTTTTTAAATAGATACAAATAAAAATTCATCCTATCTGTGAAAATGCAATATTACCTTCTGATTTTGTATAATAAAGCTAATGTAGTATCAGAAAGAAATTCATTGCACTAAACATTAATTAGAAAATAATACATTCTCAAATGAATGACCTCAGTTTCCATCTGAAGAAACCAGTAGAAGAGCAGAGAGAACTCAAAATATGAGGAAAGAAATTAATAGCAGGGTTGACATCAATGAAATAGAAAACAGAAAAATAACACAATGAAAAATGATTTCTCTACAAAGATTAATAAAATTGATAAATGTCTGGCCAACTTTATTAGAAATAAGAGTGAGTATGAAAATACCAATATCAGTAATAGAACAGTCGACGTTACCACACAATCTACAAACGTTAAATGAATAAGAAACTATTCTGAACAACTTTATACCAGTGAATTTGATAATTTAAATGAAATTGTGTAAATGACACAAATTACCAAAACTCACTAAGAATAAACAGATAATCTTAAGGGCCCTATATATTGCTAAAAATAAATGTAGAATTGAAATTCTTCTTTTATGGAGACTTTAGATTCAGATGATTTCATTGGTCAGTTCTAACCATTATTTATAAAATAATGCTATGCAAACATTTTGCAAATATTTGGAAGAAAGATATAGTTCCTACCTCATATTATTGTGTCCACATTTCTTAATTCAAAAGACAGACATTACAGGAAACTACATTTGAGTATTTCACATAAACATAGATGCAAAAATTAAGACAAATTAATAGTAAATGGAATCCAAAAATATATAACAAAGATCATGCACTATGACGAAGTGGAACTTATCCTCGGAACGTAAAGTTTGTTTAAAATTTGAAAATTAATCATTGTCAATCACTATATTAAAAGAATAAAATTAAATATATGATCATATAAAAAGATACAAAATAAAACATTTGCATAAAATCCAAGTTCAGTTCCTGCTAAAAACTCTTAGCAAACCAGGCATAAAATATAACATTCTTAGTAAAGAAAATCTACAAAAAACATATAACTAGCACCCTACTTAATGACGAAAAACATCATACTTTTTCTCTAAGGCCAAAAGCAAGTCAGAGGTCTACTTGCAACACTTACTAAACTCAAGGCTGAGGCCAACTCCTAAAACTTAACAGGTAATTAATGTTCTTGCATTAAATAACAAATAAATAAATATTTTTATTAGTTCTGCAAATATACAAAAGCATATTGCTAAAAATTATGTAATTTAGAAGGTTGTAAGAAATAAAGATTACATTTACTCAATTATAATTCAATTGGATAAATGTAGAAATATTTCTTTTGTTTTGTCCATGTGTTTGCTTTATATATGTGTAGCGATGAATATGAGAAAGATTAATTAACTTTTAAAAATATGTGATACATAAACAAAAGTAGATGAATGTGTGCTTAAATCATTTATTAACGTTATTTATTAAGCAAGCAGTGATGCTTAATAGCAAAAGCAAGTAAAAATCTAGAAAGAGAAGCTCACATAAAAACTGTTGTCAAGATGCAGTCATTGCATTTTTGTTCCACTGAGAGGCAGGAGCTGTTAAAACAATTCCAATGGCTGTTTGTTTTTGAGATGGAGTCTCACTCTGTTGCCTATGCTAGAGTGTACTGGTGCAATCTTGACTCACTGCAACCTCCACCTCCCTGGTTCAAGCAATTCTCCTGCCACAGCCTTCCAAGTTGCTGGTACTACAGGCATGTCAGGGTAATTTTTTGTAATTTTAGTACAGACCAGGTTTCACCATGTTAGCCAGGATGGTCTCAATCTCCTGACCTTGTGATCTGCCCACCTTGGCCTCCCAAAGTGCTGGGATTACAGGTTTGAGCTACCCTGCCCTGTCTCCAACAGCTTTTTAAATGAGTATTACTTAATACCATACTTATATCAGTATGTATACTTATTTGCAATCAAGAGAGTAATGCATTCTAGAATTTCTGTTTTTTTGTGTATTTATGCCTGTATTTATTTTTACTAAATTACTGAGAAAAGTCAAGCCTCTATAATTAATATTTCCAAAAAAAGACCTTTATCATTTTCCTTTAAATTCTTTTTTATTGATGCACAATATTTTACATATTTATATATTACCTGTGATATTTTGTTACATGGATAAAATGTGTAATAATCAAGTCAATATATTTGAGACATCCAACACCTTAAATATTTATCATCTTTATGTGTTGGGAACATTTCAAGTCTTATCTTCTAGTTACTTTGAAATATCAATACATTATAATTGACAATAGTCACCCTACTTTGCTATCAAAACATTAGCAAACTTATACCTTCTTGCTGTTTGTACTTATTAACCAACTTTTCTTTATCCTCCCACCACGGCCCAATCCTTTCTGGCCTTGAGATCAACTTTTATTCGTTCGCAAATATGAGTGAGTACACATGATAATTGTCTTTTGGTGCCTGGCTTATTTCACTTAACATGACCTCTGGTTCCTTCTATGTTACTGCAAATGGCATTGTTTCATTCATTTTTGTGGCTGAATAGTATTCCACTATGTATATATGCCATATTTTCTTCATCCATTCATTTTGACATTTATGTTGATTCCATATATTTTCTACTGTGAACAGTGCTACAGTGAACATGCTAGTGCATTCTTTTGTTATACTGACTTCTTTTTCTTTGCATAAATAGTTATGTGATTGCTGAATTATATGGTCATTCTGTTTCAATTTTTTAAGAAATCTCCATGTGTTTTCTGTAGTAGCTGTGCTAATTTCCATTACTACCATCAGGGTATAAGAGGCTTCCTCTTTTATTTTTTACTTGCATCCTCACCAGCATTTGTTATGTTTGTGTATTTAATGACAGCCATTCTAACTGGGATAAGATACTATCTCATTGTGGTTTTGATTTGCACTTTCCTGATGATTAATAATGTTGAGCGTTTTTTCATATATTTGTATGTCTTCTTTTGAGAAATGTCTATTCATACCTTTTGCCCACTTTTTAATGTGATTATTCATTTTTATTAGTTGAGTTGTTTGAGTTCCTTGCATTGTGAATATCAGCCCTTGATTGGATGAATAGTTTGCAAATATTTTCTCCCACTCTAACAGATTGACTCTTCACTCTGCTGATTGTTTCTTTTGCTGTAAACTTCTTAATTTTCTTGCTGACAAATCTGAATATCTATCATTAAAATTTTTGCAGTTGCATGTATGGCTTAATGATATGTTTAATTGCCTAAATGGGATCAATTCAAACTTGCAGAGCTGTGAGTTATCACTTTTATGTAGCAGCTACAAATCTTAGGTGAGGAAGACAAGTTTATTTTTCTGTAACTGATATTAATTTTTACATATGCATGACTCCAGGTGAGCAAGACAAGTTTATTTTTCTGTAACTAATATTAATTTTTATATATGTTATTGTGTTAGTTCATTTTTACACTGCTAATAAAGACATATCTGAGACTGGGTACATATATATATATATATATATATATATATATATATATATATGAGGTTTAACGAACTCACAGCTTTAAATGGCTAGGGAGGCCTCACAATCATGGCGGAAGGCAAAGGAGAAGCAAAGGCACATCTTACATGGTGACAGGCAAGACAGCTTGTGCAGGGGAACTCCCATTTATAATACCATCAGATCTCCTGAGACTTATTCACTTCCACGAGAATAGTATGGGGAAAACCACCCTTGTGATTCAATTATCTCCACCTGGCCCCATCCATGACACACGGGAATTATTATAATTCAAGATGAAATTTGAGTGGGGACATGGCCAAACCATACCAGTTATTAATGTTTATAATAAGATCCCATAAAGTTTAAGGTCGCTGAAAACTTCCAAAAAGGTTGCCTTTTATTTTAGGGGAGATATTTTGTATGAAAGCATGGAACTGGAGAGTGGGAAAGATAACATTCTATTTTCAGATTATTCCTCTTTCCAGCTCCAGAACATTGACATAGGTATTTAAGTCACATTTGGGCCATCGTTTTTGGCCAGGATTAGTTCACTTTAAGATACTTCTGTAGTACTTCTTTTGTACTAGTAGAACTTGAAGTATCTTTAAATAGATCACCTACAAGCCTTAAAATATATGGCCAGGCTGAAGCTCTACTTCTTGGGTTTGAATCCCAGTTCCACTGCTCACTATCAGTTTAACTTTGGGTACTCTAATTAAAAGTCTCAATTTTCTCACCTAAAAAATAAAGATAGAAATACGATTATATTAAAGTGCTGAGAACAGTGCCTGAAGCATAGTTGTTTAAGTGTTGTACAGCTAGATGGTATTATCGTCTCTGGGTTTGCTGCATGAACTTGCAACAAAATGATTGTTGAGAGAAGTCAGGCATACGAAAGCCAAAATATAACCTTTATACTGGTGAATAACTTGTATGTGGAAGCAAGCGGATTTCCTATTAAAGAACCCCAGAGAGTCACAGGCTGCATTAGAAAACCAACATTCCTTCCCGCCCCCTTCCCCCTCATACATACATATTTATGGGTTGGAAAATAGTGTAAAACTTATGGGCTGGAAAATAGTGTAAAATATGGACTATCTGTGAATAGGACAATGTAATTGGATAAAAGTTTGAGTTGTTTAAAAATCAGTGTTTAAAAATGAAAATCTTGAAAATTCTCATTGTATTAAACAAATTAAGAATACTTATTCATTGAAATCTCAAAATTTAAACTTCTGAGAGAACTGCTTATTGATTCTCTTCTATTAAAAACATACAAATTTAAAAATCTGAACAAAGGTCAGGAAATTTGTGTTTCAAAGTTGAACCCTCTTTCAAAACTTTCAATCAGCTGAATTAAAAATATCTTGTATTTTTACAAGACCAGCTACTTTAAAAATAAAGAAGGAAAAGTTCTTAATACAGCTATGTTCCTGCAGGAATTGCTTTTAAATATTAAAATTATGTTGGGTAAAGTGAGATAGAAGTTAAAGGGAATTTTGTAGATCTTGGAGATTAAGGAATATAACAATTTATAATGGAGCATGTAAACCAGTCTTTTAATGAAGTACAAAACCGTATTTGTAAATGATAAAGTAAAAACGTGTTGCCACTTGGACTATTAGGGATCAAATAAGACCAGAAATAAAATAGCTAACACACAAACTTTATACTGTGTCAAGTACTGTTTGATGCACTACATATATTGCTTTATGTAATCCTCATGAAAAGGCATTATTTTAAACTATATTTTATAAATGAGTACATACAGCATACGATAGTTAAAATTTCCTAAGTCTTCCACTAAGATTTGGTGACAGACAGTCCAGGTCCAGCCAAAATCTATGCTGCTGAACAGTAATAAATATTGTATCTCATAACAATTGAAATGCTCTCTTGAGTGAAAAATAAAGAATTTTCAGAATATATGTCATACCAAAAAATAAAAGCATAACAGCTATCAATAGTTTATTTCAGATCAACAGCATGTTCTTTATGGTTTTCTACAGCCTTTTAAAAATAATTTTTTGCAAATTTTGTTAATGCTTCGTAAACCATGTATGAGTTCAAACACTGGCTATTTTATTTCACAAGATGGTTAAATCATTTTCGTTGATATATTTTTATACTTCAATTTACAAAATATGAATATATATTTCGGAGAAATTACGTTTAAAAATGAGCAAAATGAATTCTAAAACATTGTTTGAATGCCACAAGTATCTTTTTTTTCCAAACTTTTACATTATAATGTATTCTAGAAAATAGTAGGTCAAAAATCACAATTAGGGATAATCACAGTTTTAGATATTCCAAAGGGAAATTAAAATTTTCCAAATCACTAAATTCACCCATTTCTGGTATGTCTGTATCTCCCCATATTAATGTAAGTACATTTGTTTTCCATTGCTTCTGTAACAACTTGCCAGAAACTTAGTAACTTAAAACAGCACAGGTTTCCTCTTTTACCTCTCTGGAAGTCAAAAACTTAAACTCACAATGTTAGCAGAAATGCTTCTCCTCCAGAGGATTCAGGACAAAGCACTCTTGCCCGCTTTTTCCAGTTTGTAGAAGCTACCTGAATTCCTTGGTTTGTGGCCCCTTTCTACATCTTAAAAGCCAACAGCATAATATCTTCCAATTGGTGTCTCTGTTTCCATCATCATGTTGCCTTTTGCTCTTTGATTGTAATCTTCCCAGCTTCCTTAGATAAACAGCCTTATAATTATCTTTGGTTTACCTGGATAATCCAAAATAATATCCTCATCTAGAAATTCATAATTTAATCACATCTACAAAGACCCTATTTTCACTTAAGGTAAGATATTTACAGGTTCCACAAATTAGGTTGGTGGAAAATATTACTCAGTGACTAGCAAATATGTTTTCTAGTGTTATTAGACAGGGGTATCTTTGCATTAAAACTTGGATAATTTTTAGTTGCTGACTTTCTTGAACAGATATTTTTAACTGTGTCTTAGATTGTATAATTTTCAACACTGTAACATAGAATACTTCAACATTGAAATGGAGTTTCCCATTTTAAAGACAAAACACTAAAGTCTCTAGAGATTGTGTCTTGTTAAATATTAAATTGCTATCTTGTGTCATAGATTTATTTCCTGGTCTCATCACTCTTGGATGTTTCCCTGGGATTGCTTATTACCCTAAATAAATATGTTCATTTAAGATATTTTGATGACTGTATTTCCTCTCTTCAAAAATAAAAACAGAAAAATCTTTACAAATGGATGAGTAATAGGCATACTTGGGAAAAATTCAGAATTACAATTAAAATGAATTCCTTTGCAGGCGTCTGGACAAGAAACTGACCACATCACTGATTTTTGGCAAAGTAACTAATGCACGAACAGCTTGAAATAGAAAATAAGAGCAACTTACTCACTTTCATCTTTCTATCATTCTGGCAGTACCAGCTCCTTGGGAAATTTTCAATCTTTCTTTAGATCTTTGAAGTTATAATTGCTGTGGAAACTAAAAAAAAAATTCGTACTGAAAACAAAATCTATAATTTGTGATTCATAAATAAGAATTTAATAATTATTCCAACGATGGAATACAATAGAATTTTGCAGAAATTTCCAAAGGAATTTTCAAAGAAATGTCCAAAGAAAGACCTAAATGAAAATGCAATAACTATAAATGATTTTGCAAATAATTAGTACAGAATTTTAATGAGTAACCATTGCATAACACAATTATCACATTTTAAATCTTAGGTTCTTTGTTAAAAGATGCACTCTTTATTATATTTCTTTATTAAGAGCAGGAAAAGCTTTAGTATTTCTGTATGCTCAGATTTTTATCTAAACACAATTTATTTTTACTATATAATTTCACTTTCCATATAATATATTTGTTGTAGAAAATATAATTACACATCATCAGAAAACAGAAAAACTACTTTTACTTTAATCATTTGCATATTTTATTGAAACCAGCTTTTAATTTGAAAATGGATTATGATAAGGACTGACATGTAAAATCAATAACTTATGTATCTCTTAAGGCACTAGTTTTAATGAAAATTTTACATCTTTTAAATAGAACAGTAATAATTAAGATTGCTATTAATTTATTATAATATTAAGAGTATGTTAGTAGCACTAATACTTAAAATGTGTATTCTCTCAAATTCCTTAGATCTCATGCTTTTTATTCTAATATTATTAGCTAGGTAATGAATATTATCCTTTTTAACCTATTGACATGGAAAGTGAGGTTCAAAAAGAAAAGAAGTATATTTTTTCCGACCACAAGTCACAGGTCCTCAGAAGGTAGAAGACAATCTGGCAGAGTGATTGGGAAAAGACCATGGTTAGTAATCAGAGATGGGACTCAGACCTTTCCCATCTTTAGTGAATCTCTTGACCTCATTTTTTCTCATCCATAAACTAGAATTGAGAATACTTTTTATGCTCAGCTGTTCATTTTTAATAAGAGAAAGAAGGATCATAGCTAGAAAAATCACCTTGAAATGTCAATGAAACTATTAATTTTTCCTAAAAGCAACATCCATAGTTTTATGATAATATTTGAGAATGTATATTTTGGCTTATAAAACATATATTAATTATAAGTACATTTAGTGTAAGTTTATGCATTATTATATTAATAAATCATAACTGAGGTAATTACTAATGTATTGCTATGATATTAGATTTCACATCTCATAGGCATCTTATTTTTTTCTTGCTGATCAACAAGATGTCTTAAAACATGGATTTATGATTAATGATCTTGTTAATAAACTAATCTAAATTCATGCTACTGGGCATCTCCTAAAGAAAAGAAGATTTTTGAGAAAGCTAGCAGAAGAGAAAAACAGTTTATGAATAATGCATGTATTTGTTCCCTTCTATCTCCCTGCCTTTTGCTTGTAATGATATGTTTTGATAGTTGTAAATAGCAGGGATTTGTGGATGAAAGATACTGCATACCTGAAGGTATTTCACTATTCCAGAGATTTGACATACCATTAAATCACCCTAATAGCAAAATCAGTAAATGCTGCTTAACCTTAAGCTATGAAATGGTAATAATTACATGGTGGTTTTACTAGAGATGATAAACATTTTGCAAGATTATGATTCCATTAATAATTTTTAGTAATAATATGTCCAATGAGACACATGGGATTTATGGCAAGTGGGTATTACACAAATATTACCTGTTAATGAGGGGCATAGCATTTGCCAAAGTATACATGCTTGATGTTGTGAGGCTTACAGGATTCAATTTTTGCACTGCGGTTTGCCTAATAGTCTTCAAATCTGACATACTTTTTCCTTTTGGAACCAATAATAATAGCTATTATCACATAGATCCAGGCAATGTGCTAAGCATTTTGTATGTATTAGCTCTGAGTACATTAAAACCATGCAGTTTCCAGAAATACACTGCATGATAATTATGATGATGATGACTAATATGTATGCTTAATATCTTATATTAGCATAGGTTTCATACAGTCTTTTCAAAACCAGTATATCTCATTAACCAGTTTAAATTTTAAAAGATTTCATTGCCATGAATTAGTCGTAGTGTCTAGTATAGTAGTAAGGAATCAAGGTTTTAAGAATTTAAGTCATTTTTCCAAGATCAAAAGACATGTTATTGATGTGGCTATGACCAGATTCACCAGTTATGTATTTGTTTTCCCCTTAGTTCTTACCCTCTATATTGGTTATCTATTGCTGAATAACAATTTATCACAAAATCAGTGGTTTGAAACAACACAAGATTTTTGTGTCCCTGTTTCTGTGGGTCAAAATTCCAGGCAAAGATTAGCTAAATTTTCCCAAATACCTCCAATCTGAGTATCAGTCAGTGCTGTGGTTTCATCACAAGTCTTGACTGGGGAAGAATCTGCTTTGAACCTATGTAGTTCTTGAGAAAGCCCAGTGCTTCTAGATTGTAGAAACAAAGGCATTTTTTTCTATTTGTCAGACAAAGACCACTGTTACTTTTTGCTGCATGAACTTCTCCATACAGCAACTCAAAACATAGCAGTTTGCTTCAACACTACCAGCAAGTGAGGTGCTAGCAAGAATAAGGTTACATAACTCAATAATGGACTTAACAGCATATCTTTATGTTGTTGTATGTTCTTGGTCAGAAGCAAGTTTTATGTCCTGCCAATATTGAAAAGAAGGGGAATACACAGGGTTGTATCTGGAGGTGAAGATTATTGGGGACAACTGTTAAAGTCTGTGTAGTACAGCCTCTTTCCTGACATCTTTGGAAAATGACATGCTTCTTCATTTTAGCTACAGCCATTATCCTGGGTTTTTACTGCCTACACAAATCAACCATCCGAGAACATGAAGAACCTTGTTTTCCAGTTTCTTCTTTTTCTTTTTCAATGACCTATCACTCCACTCATTATAGCTATTTTTAAAATCATATCCTAGACCTTTCCATTAATCATAATTTAACAACCTTCCACTCTTCCTAAGGAGAAGTGATGATAATTATGAGTAATGGAAAGGTTGCTCATAATTTAACATAATCTTCTCATCAATCAAGTTTCAGCTCTTAAGTAATATTTTCATTAAAAATGTTTATGCCCATGTCACAACGGTGTAGGATTAATGTTAAATTCTTCCACATAAAGATTGTGAACCTTGTCAACATTTCGCTTATCATAGCTGAAATTTTAATTTATTTGAGGGCCTTTTCAGATTTCAATAATATCTTTTGTACATTTGATTGTAATTTTCATGATGATATTGTTTTTGCCACTGTTAGCATGGGGCTTCTTGTGCATTAGGGTTCAATCAATACTGTTGACTAAATTGCTAAAAGAATGATTCATAGAGCTAGATCTAAAATTCCCTATTGATCTTCTACTTTATCTTCTTCATTCTTATTCATCTCTAAGACCTTGAAATAAATCTTACAAACTCAGTATGTGGACCTTTTTATTACTGCTGATTCAGACCTCATTCTGTTTCCATATCCTCTGTTTCTCACTAGATAAGATCTTTATTTAAGGCCCAAATGAAAAGATGCTACTCTGAAAAAATCTCCTAAACTTTTGAAGATTTGTCAATACATAAACCATTTTTGCATATTTAAATACGTTTCTTATGTTGCTATGACTAAATGATTTTATAAGAAATTAATAGCCAGGCATGGTGGTTCACACTTTTAATCCCAGCACTTTGGGAGGCTGAGGTGGGAGAATCACTTGAGGTCAGAAGTTCAAGACAAGCGTGGCCAACATGGTAAACTCTGTCACTAGTAAAATTACAAAAATTGGCCAGGTGTGGTTTTGTGCACCTGTGGTCCCAGTTACTTAGGAGGCTAAAGCAGGAGAATTGCTTAAACCAGGATACAGGCTGCATTCAGCCAAGATCAGGCCACTGCACTCCAGTCTGGGTGACAGAGTGAGATTCCATCTCAAAAATAAATAAAAAGAAAGGAAGGAAAGGAGGGAGGGAGAAAGGAAGGAAGGAGAAAAAAGAATGAAAAGAAAGAAATAAAAGTATTTTCCTTGAAATAATATAAAACACCTTGTTTAGTTATCTTTAGATGGGCCAGTTTATTATGTGCTAACTGTACCTTTATTAGGAAGTGGAGATTTGTGCCAAATGATTGTCATAGACACACACACACACACACACAAAATAGGAGTATCAATGTAAAGCTATCCAGGTTACCAAGTAAACATATGTTTATTGAAATTAAAAGGTCAAAGGGCTGACAGAGGAAAAAAACCGGCATTTATCAGATAATAGCACTTTCAATTATTTTGAAAATATTAGAAGCAGTTTAATATTAAATGGTTCTAGTAGAGTAATTCTTTCTAAACATGGACAAAAAATGAAAATAACGAAATGTCAAAGTATTAAAGGACAAAAATTTTTAAGTTTCTCATTGACAAGCACTGGCAAATTGTAAGAGAGATGACAGGTTTTCATAAATGTTGACGTTCTTAGTATCCAGTTTAGGAACCAAAAGAGACTTCAGGAGTTTAGGACAACTCCTTCCCAAAATGCTAGAGGGTATCTACATAGGATTATTTTATTCCAGGTGAGCACCTTTTTTAAAAACGTTATTATATGCACAAATGAATCTGTGACTAAAGTAACACTTGACATAAAAAAGTTAAAAACTCCATATTAAAGGCTAAAATTTCATCTTATCCTTTTGCCAATTCATTAGACAGGTGACGTAGTCAGCTTAGCCAATATTCAAAGACAGAAGCATCCAATCTGAATCACAGATACCATAGGCCTTGCCCTTAGTCCTAGGTACTCTTGTATAGTCTTTGAAATAATTTTTCCTCTACTCTAAAAACAAGTAAAGGATTAAAATAGCAACATTAGAACTTTATCTGAAATTCTTATACTTTAAACAATGTTGCCCTTAGACTCAAACAAGAATCCTGTCTTTGGCCCTTGCACTTCAGAAGGCTCTGCTCTTTGGAATGCCTTTCTCAAAAGTCTATATTAATAAATCCCCTCCCAGTGCCTGAGATGAGATAGGGCTGGACTGCTCATGCCTATAATCCCAGCACTTTGGGAGACTGAGGAGGGTGGATAATGAGGTCAGGAGATCTAGACCATCCTGGCTAACATGGTGAAACCCCATCTCTACTAAAAATACAAAAAAATTAGCCATATGTGGTGGCACGCAACTGTAGTCCTAGCTACTTGGGAGGATGAGGCAGGTGAATCGCCTGAACCCAGAAGGCTAAGGTTGTGGTAAGCCGAGATTGAACCACTGCACTCCGGCCTGGGTGACAAAAGTAAGACTCCATCTCAAAAATAAAAATAATAATAATAATAATAAAGAATGGCCAATTCCACTTCAAACTATGTGAGCCTCAGTAATCATTTTACTCCTGAAGACTCTCTCCAATCCTAATTCCCCAACCTCAGCCTCACATGTGCACTTGACTAAATGCTCTAACAAGCTCCAACACTTGCACCTGTGAGGTTGTCCTAGCCATTCTCTAGTTCTAAGAGGGTGGCTTCACAAGTGAACCATTTTCTCTGACTCACATGATATTTCCTTTGAGAGACTGCAGGAAATTGGACAGGCAGAATGGTACAGTTATTTTGATTTTAGGTTCCTCTTCCATGTTGGACACAAGATGAATTCATGGCTCTTGACTAGCAATCCTCCACTGAGTCTTGGGCTTGAGCTATAAATGCAGACTTATGCATCAGTTCTTGCTGGTTGGTCAACTCTCACTTGTCAGTGTTGCCAATGATGTACTGCCTTTGAGCTATTGTCATCAAGGATGGCAGAAGTGGTGGTAGGAGGCATTTACTCTCTGTGACCTTTGATGCTGCACAGAGGACAGTCATCATATTTACCTTAACGCTCCAGGATGTATATCAGGCAGTCCTCCAATGGTAGCTATGTTTATCTCCTCTGAGGGTTTTAGGAGGAGCCAAGTGATATCCTCTTTTACATCCAACGGAGACATCATGCCCTAGTTTGTCAACCTGAAGCCAAGCTGGATTGTCCTGTTTGGAAGAATGAGATATGGTTAATATCGGGAAAGGTCCACATCCTAGAATGATATGCATATTTTTGGAAGACATGGAAAGAACATGTATTGTTTTATATTTACATTATCAAATTACAATTATTAAATTTAACATGACCAGAAAACAAATTATTGCTCACATTTTCCTGCATGCTCTGAGTAAAACTCGCTTTCGGTCATCACTAAAAGGATGAAGAAATAACCTCTGATAGAAACATTGGAAGCCAGTATTCACGGGAGGCAGAAGAGATGATACAACATCATGAGTAATGATATGACCAGCAGTATATAAATGCCATTCATGAACAGCAGAGGCAAGAATATCGCCACTTTTGCAATAGAAACAAGTTCCAAACAGACATGGCTTGTGATAAATAACATCATCGCTATGTTTTTATGACATGCTGAGACATGTAAAATGATCAAGGAATGATCATTTTTGGCAATGAAGAACTTGAAGAGATCGATCCTGGACCCAAAGAGGGAAAGAAATAAACTGAACCCTATAAAAATTTTAGACATGCTGATTGAGCAACACAAAAATATCTAAATAACACTTTTTAAATAATTCTAAACGTTCATGAATTACTATGCCTTACATGGGCCCATAATTTTAGAATTTTTGGAGAAGCAGCTTTACTAACATATAATTCATATAGCATAAAATTCACTCTTTCGAAGTGTGCAATTCAGTGTATTTTAATATATACATAGAGTTGTTCAATCAATACCACCTGATAACTAAGAAACATTTTTTATCACTACCTCAAAAAACACTATGCAAAAGCAATCATTCCCATTTCTACACTCCCCCAGATCCTTGCAACCGTTAATGTACTTTCTCTTGATGGATCTGCTTATTATGAACATTTTAGATAAATGGAATCATTCAATGTGGCCTTTGTAGCCAGCTTCTCTTATTTATAATGCTTTCAAGGATTAATCATATTTTAGCATGTATCAGTACTTCGCATATTTTATTACCAGATACAATTTAATCTATGGATATACAACTTTTTGTTTATAGATGGCTACACAAACAGACACAAGTTATGAGTGTTCTCCACATTCTCGCCAAGACTTGATATCATGTGTCTTTTTCATATTAGCCATTCTGCTGTGTTCAAAGTGATAGCTCACTGTGGTTTAGGATTATATTTTTGTAATTACTAATGATGTGAAATATCTTTTTTGTATCCTTGTTAGCCATTATTTTATCTTCTTTGGAAATGTATTTAGTCAAATTCATTGTCTATTTGAAAATATAATTTGTCTTATTTTTGAGGTATAATTTTTAGACATATTTTGGGTACTACACTGTTATTAGATATATAATTTGAAAATATTTTCTCTAATTTTGTATTTAAGTTGTAAGTTTACTTCCTTGATGGTGTTCTTTAAAGCACAAAAGTTTTTAATTTGCTGATGCCCAACTTACGTATTTCTTATTTAGTCACTTGTGTTTTTGGTGTCATACATAAGAAAACTTTGCCTAATCCAAGGTCATAAAGATTTAAAACACTGTTTTCCTCTAAGAGTTTTATAGGGTTAACTATTTTACTCAAGTCTATGATTCAGTTTGAGTTAAATTTTGGATATGGTGTAAGGTAGGGCTATACTTTATTTATTTATTTATTTCATGTACATATCTAGTTGTATTGTGTTTAGGACTCTTAGATCTATATTTCTAAGTAATATTGATTTGCAATTTTCTTGTGATGTTTTTGTCAAGCATTACACTGTGGTTAGAAAACAGTTTGCATAATTTCAATTCTTTTGAATTTAATGAGGCTTTTTTTTCACAGCATGGAGTATGATGTATCCTGGAAACTGTTAGATGTGTACCTCAGAAGAATGTTTATTCTACCATAATTGGTTGAAGTTGTCTATAGATTTCTGTTAGATCTAATTGGTTTATCACATTGTTCAACTTTCCATTTTCTTGTTGATCTTCTGCCTAGTTGTTCTATCCGTTATTAGGATGAGATGTTAAAAATCTCTATTGTTGTTATCTAGTGTTTATTTTTTCATCAATTCTGTTAGCTTTTGCTTCATGTAGTTAGGGGCTCTGTGGTTAAGCTTTTTCAAGTTTGTAATTGCTATTATTTCTTGATATATTTTACTTTTATGATTATGAAATACCTTTGTCTCTAAGAACAATTTTTCTATTAAAATGTATTTTGTTTAATATTAACAGGACCACTCCAGCTCTTTTTTAGTGTGTTTGTAGGACATATCACTTCATATCCTTTTATATACTGCTCCTGTCACTGAATCACAAATATGTCTCTTATAGACTATATGTAATTAGTTCATTTAAAAAAATCCATCCTGGCTACTGCCAGCTTTTCAATGGAATGTTTAATACATTTACTCATAGTGTATTTACTGATGAGGTAGGGTTTGTCTGTCATTTTACTTATATATACATGTATTTGTTTATTAATATAGATTTTAATTATACACACACATACACACATATATAGTGAGTTTTATTGTTCCTCTATCCATTGCTGCCATATTTTACATAAATTGATATTATTTAATGATTTTAACTCCCTTGTCATTTCTTTATAATATATATTAGTCATTCTCTTAGTGGATGCCTTAGGGATTACAATTAACATGTATATTTGTGACAATCTAGTTCAGATTATTGCTAACTAAATTACATAAAAATTTGTTCTCATATAGTTCCCTTCTCCTCCTTGGTGCTATAATTGCCCTATAAATTATATCTTTATAGTTTATACATGTATAATCATGTTTTAAAAGTTTATTTATGTATTAATTTATTTATTTAGGACAGAGTCTTGCTCTGTTACCCAGGTTGGACTGCAACAGCTCAATCTCAACTCACTGCAATCTCTACCACCCAAGCTGAAGAAATTCTCCTACCTCAGTCTTCTGAGTAGTCGAGGCCACAGGCACATGTCACCACACTCAGCTAATTTTATTTTATTTTAATTTTAAGAGACTGGGTCTCATTATAATTGCCCAGGCTGTTCTTGAATTCCTGGGCTCAAGCACTCCTGTTTTGGCCTCCTAAAGTGCTGCAGTCACAGGCGTGAGCCAACTACTGTGGCCAACACAAACACAGTTTTATAATCATTGCTTTAGCCGTGGTTCTTAAGATCAAATAGGAGAAAAATAAGTTACGAATTAAAACCCCTCATATATATGCATATTTTAACATGCACTATTGCAGTCACAATAGTAAAAGTAGTAAAAATGGTAAAGCATTTTTATTTCTTTATGTGCTTTCCAGTTTTGATCTGGTGTCCTTTAGTGTAAAATAAATTACTCCCATTGGTTATTTTTTGTAGGGCAGAATGGATAGCAGCAAATTATCTCAGATTTTGTTTATCTGTAAATATCTTAGTTTCTCTCCATATTTAGGGAAAAGTTTTGCTACATATATCAAATTCTTGGTAACATCTTTTTCTTTTAGCACTAAGAATATGTCATTTCACTGTTTTCAGGCCTCCATGGTTTCTCATGAGAATTTGTGGGTCTTATTAAGGATTTTTATGATTACTCTCTTCTGTTTTGCTGCTTTTGTTAAGATTTTCTTTGGCTCTTTGCAATTTGGTTATGAGGTGTATAGGTGGTGCAGAACTCAGGGTTTGCACTAGTTGAAGTTTTTTATTTTTTAGTTTCTTGGATATTTAAATTCAGATCTGTTTCATCAAATGTGGAATGTTTGCAACCATTCTTTCTTTAAATGTTATGTATTTGCTTTTTTATATCTCCTCTCTTTCTGGGATTTCCATATATACATAGTACACTTGATGGTGTAGGTACCCAAGTCTCTGATGCTCTGTTCATATATCTTTATACTATTTTTCTTTTTGTTTCTTAGGATCATCTCAACTGACCTATGTTTGAGTTAATTGATTTTTTTCTTTGTCATCTGAAATGGTACATAGAGTCCCTCTAGTAAATGTTTCATTTCAGTTATTGTTGTTCTCATTTTTACACCACCCAGGATTTGCTGTTACTGCCATCTGTTGTGGTGATGGTGGTTTGTAATGTAAGTACCATTCTGCATTCATTTTCTAGAGTCTATATTCCTTGCTATTTGTAGTCACTAACATTGTTCCTCAGCCATCTTGACAGCCACACAAAGTTTAGATACAGAACAGTAGATAACTATCTTTATAATATGCATAAGAATAAGATAATATTATTTGACTTTTAAACCTCACCAATTAATATTTATTGTTGATTATTTACTGGACATGTTTTTCTTTGAACTGATTTTCATTTTTTTCCCAACATTTTAGTGCTTAATTGCAGTGACTCTATAATGCAAACTACTCTCTGTGCTAAGCATCAAGGAAAAAAAGGCTAAATAAAACAGGCTGAAGTAATCTCATGGACTATCCAAGAACACAGATGATGAATAAGACATTATTATATCAATGTAATTAATATTTTTAAGAGGAAGTTCAAGACACTAAACTATTATTAAGTTTCTACTCAACATTCAATAAATAATTATCCTTTGGATTCAGATCCTTTTGTAATATTAAATATAATATATACCCTATGAAGTAGTTATTAAATTTATTTCAGTTAACTAATACACTTGTGTCTCAACTTAAACTGTAACTGTCTTTTTCCTCGAGGTTTATAACAGTTTCTAATCAGTCACTCTTAATTAATTTTGCACACTATCTTTTAAGCCTCTGTGTGTAATCCAACTTCTACTTAAAGTATTCAATATGAAATTGTCCATTGAGTTGTCTCATTTCTCCTGTTAAATATTGTGCTACTTTACTTTTTCTGAAAAATCAATCTCTGCCTTTAAATTTGTCTGATAACCTTTCTTTTTCTCTAAGATTTAAAATAGAAGACCTGATTATTTTTACCTTTTTCAATGTAAACTCAGAGTAAAGCCATCTTCTTCATCGGGGTACTAATAATTATTTTCTCATATTCCCTAATTATTGTTATGCAGTATTTGATATTCAATATACTTTAAAAATTACTTATTTTATGAAAGAAAATGACATAAATGTACAACTTAGACTTATTTTCATTAATTAAATAAGTCTATATACCCATCACCAATATTAAGAAAGAAGAATACTAGCACCAGAATAGCCTATTCTTTGCATTACTCACCACTGATCACATCCCAACAACTGATGTCAAGGGAAACCACTTTCCTGACTTCTGAAAATCTGGATGAAATTATATATGTACTTCTTTGAGTCTTATTTCTTTCACACAAAATATTAGTGACAGTCATCCACGCAGTGTATTTATTTTTATAGCTGCATGAACTTATATTTGTGAATATACTGAAGTTTATCTATTCTTGCTTTTAAGGGACATTTGGTTATTTGCGCTTTGGAATAGTTTTATTATATGCTAAGAAAATCATGGAGTATAGCTTTTGGTGAACATAAGTAAGCAAGTATATTTCAATGCACAAAACAAGGAATTAAAAGGATGTTATGCGTTATCTAAAGAAGTATATAACTGCTGTTCATAGTTAAAAGGGTAAGAGATAGTGATGCTGAATTAATTATTCATTTGGCTAAATTCATCACAAAACATTTGACATCTCAGCTTTCACTGGTTTACATCACTTGAAACATTTCTATATTCTCGTCTTGCTAATAAATCATTAAATTTAAGATATTTCCCATTTTTCTTTGAAAGCTATTTTACCTAATGCAATAGGCAAAACTCCACATCCCTGAATCAGAAATAACCAGATTAATGAGCAGTACAAAGTAACAAGGCAAAATACTTGATTATCTAAAAAGATGCTGGCAATTGGATGGAAAACTTTAAACATTGTAAGAGAGAAGATTAAAAATATAACACAACTAATATAACTTGTAAATATATCTAATGATTATATTTTATTGTAAAAATATTTCACTAGCTGGCAATAATCCACCACCCAAACTCTTTTTCTTTTAAATATTGTTACTGCCAATATGAATTGATACCTTGTCATTATCTTGTTTAATTATCATCTGCTATCTAAGGGAGAGTCTATCTCATGATTAAAGTTTAAATACTCTTCCATACCTTTCTTTAAACTACCCTATTTGAGAACAGAAGAAATCCTTTAGAATTATATCTAAGTAGATTGAAGAATTATGAGTAAATTTATTATTTAGGAGATTTCAATCATGAGAAATTACATTTTTTAGTGATAACTATAATTACATATTTTAAGTAAGCAAATACTTATAAAAATTCCAATTTTAAAAAAAAGTTGAGTTATGTTATGCAATACTATCCAAAATTTTACAAAACTCCTTCTTTTTTAAGAAGACATCACTGGTTTTGCTAACAAAGGAACTCTTCAATATTCTTTGATCAGGCAGTGAACTTTCATTCTTTTCATTCTTATTAGTGACTCTTGTCTTTATTTAGAATAATTATTCCTGTCTTCCTCAGTTAGCAAACTTCCATCTCTTATTCAAAACCAATATAAAATAACCCCTTTACTCAGTTACTGTGTTAATCAGAAAAGGCTATGATAGCAGTGAAATCCCTAAATCACAGGTATCATTTTCAAATGCATAAAGTCCAATTAGGTTAGTTATCTTTAACCATCTTTGGCTGCACTATGTGGAGAACATGGCTCCCAGGATGACCACAATAAGGAAATATGGACATGTGCAAGCACAACTCAGATTAATAATCTCAGCCTGGAGGTGATACATGTCATTTCTACTCAGTCTTCTGGCAAAGCTGGTCATATGATTATAACCCACCTTTAAAAGAATAAAATATTACATTTATTTTTAAAGACTCCTCCTACACCACCCAACATAAATAAATAAGTATATATATTTATAAAATCTTTGAGGGTAGTCTTAGATTCTTATTCTAGCCCAAATAATACCTCTTATTAGTTAATTTCTGAAATATTTCTGATTCCCTATTTATTTAACGGTCTTATATGTACTTGATAATGGGAATATAACCTCCAATAAGATATAAACTTGTCTTCCAAAGGGTTTAAACTCAAGAACAGGTAACAAACATATAATTGACTCTGTTTTAATACTTTGTTTAATTGTAAGAAACTTCAGTTATTTAGCTTCTGGAAACCTTTTAGATATTCTTAAGAAAGCTGCATTTTACCAATAAATGCAATAGCTAAAAAAAAAAAAGAGAGAAAGAGGGCTAGAGAGAGTAGAGAGCTTCAGAGAGGAGAGAGGGAGAGGAAAGAGAGAGATAGGGGAGAGGGAGAGAAAAGAGAGAGAGAGAGAGAAAGGGCAAGCACATTAGAACAGGGAGATGCTGCAAGGGACCAAAGGCAAAGCCAGGCCAGTACTCAGACCACTCAGTTCCCATTTTAAGACTATTGTTTTTATAACACTTGATTTAGCAGAACTTCACATCTGCAGTATTAGAAAAGACAATTTTCTCTGATGAGAATTGCTTCCTACCTCACACTCTCTTCTCAGGGACTCTTGTCTCCATACCCTTAAAAAAATCCCACCCTTGCTGATTGGTTTACATGTGGTCCCTGATGTAGCCTTAGCCAGATGTTTTTTTCTTTTCCTATCAATCTAAAAGTAAAACTCATTAATCTTTATTTGCCTTTTAAATTAAAACATCAAGTAAAGCTGGAGACAAGGCTTTTGTTATTGAAACCTGTATGTGTAGAACAGAGAAATCTACTTGGTCAAGATAACAGAAGTAAGCAAAGCATAAAGAAGACTCACAGAAGAGATCATGTGTCCTCTGAGCACTGCGTGGATGAAAACTGCTGCTACATTAACTCCTGAATGGTTCTAGAGCTTTCTTTCAGGCCTATATAAGGCCCCTTTATACCCCAGGCCTAAAGTTCTGTGAGAAAGCCCTGCACACTTTCTAACATTTCTTTTACTGTAGACCAATCCAAGTAATCTTTCCTTGACAACTATATAATCCATGAGCAGGTGGCTAGTGGTAACTTAAAGCTCCCGATGAGAGAACCTTAAGAGCTTTTGGAATCAATCCAGTACATTCCACTACATTCTGGTTCTTTGGAAGCTACTGCAAGCTGTCCACTTTGGCTTCTCCCAGGCAGTCATCAAAGAGTTTCACCTGCAAGTTCCACCCTGTCTGATCCCCATCAGGGCAAGGACCTAGAGCCATCAGCTGAGGAAACCACAGTTCCTGCTGTGCAGAGGCATCTGAAATCTGGTATGCCTGAAGGATGACTAAACTCACCTGCAGAGTTAAGGCTTTCTCTTTTTGTACATAGCCTTAACCTACATTGACTGGACATTGTTCTTGGCTTCCATTGGCCACATTGTCTGGGTGATGAAATCAGGTTCCTTTTCTCCTATACCCTGTCTCTGAATGCCTACTTTGAACATGAATAATAATAGTAGAAAACACATACCAGGGACTGATGTAAACTTGTCTCATGTATTAACTCACTTAATCCTTATAAAAAGCTTAGAAAGCACATAAATTTTAGTAATTTTCATATGGCAATAGAGACATTGTGGGTAGGCTTCAAATACCAGTGGTCTTGCTTCACAGATCATTCTGTTAACCACTTTGTACTAATAATCTGCGACTGGCCTGTGACTTACCTCCTAACACGTGTGCCTAGGCTCTGGCTACAGCTCTGTACCTGAAGCAATAAATTTTTTGCATCTCAACTTCTGTGCTGAAACCTGGCTCTCCAAATCCTTCTTGAAAAATAAGCAAGTAAGGGCTCAGGATCCTGTGTGAGTACTAAAATCTTAAGTACCTAGCTAGAGAGGCTGGGTACTAAAAGCTTAAGTACCTAGCTAGAGGCTGAGGAGACTCACTTTACATGGTTCTCTTTTTCTGTCCTTTTGCTTATGGGCAGCATGAGGATCAAATCCTGAGTCTTTTACTTGCTGCTGATATGACCTTGGGAAAGGTCCTTTGCCTTTTATGCCTCATATTTTATCAATGAAAAGAGGAAAACAATACCTTATATCAGAATGCCAGGGAAAATTAATTGACATGATATATATAAAACATATAATTCTTAAAAATATGTATGTTGCTTTTTGTATATACTCCACTTTTTAATCATATATATATATACACACATAGATATATAAATATTCAAATATTTGTTTCAAATTATATTTTATACATGACCAGGTGTTAAGGAAAATTTGTGTTGGTCATTGTTTATTTTAGTATTTCCGGACACTTTCAAATTAATTAGCTTGCTGCAGTCAAAATTCCATTTTCATTCTCATTTTTTTCTAAATGTTTTTCTTTCTCACTTGGAGGTGAAAATAGATCATTAAATTCTATCCCAGCCTGATTTTTGCTCACCTTTGAAGTTCCCTTCTGAGGTTTCTTTTGGAGATAGAGACTCTGCAAAGGGCAGTTTTATTACTCATCTTGGGTAAGCAAGGATTAGGAAGATAATCAAAGGTCACGGTTAAAGCTGTGCTGAATTACTTTTTCAGACTCTGAGAACACAAGCAAACAAGTTCTTACCAATATGTCTGTGGAATCAGACTTCCTGCAAGAAAGATTGTCCTGTCTGCTTTTTCACTTCATCTCAGCTCCCTTCACAATCGAAAGAGAGGAAGTCTGCACCTACAAGTATGAAAATTGTTTGCAGTTTTAAAAGAGGCACTTTGTCTTACTTTGTACCACTCATCAGACAAGTCATTCTATAAAGTAGATTGGAATGTTGATTTAGTAATTCTGGGTACCACTGGGCCAACAGCTGAAAGTCCTTAAGGTTGAGCCCTGACTTTCACCCTATTTCCTGTTTTGTATCTTGCGACTGTCTATTAAAACCAAATGACAACTTGGAAGGAACTCATGAAGTAACTACCTGCTTGCTGCTTGTTTTCTAAAGCCTCTAAACTTACTTATTCTATACAAACCACAAATAAATATCATAAGTTAGTTAAACACAGCCAGGCATGGTAGTTCATGCCTGTAATCCCAATACTTTGGGTGGATCACGAGGCAGACGTATCATGAAGTCAGGAGATCGAGACCATCCTGTCCAACATGGTGAACTCCCATCTGTACTAAAAATACAAAAAAATTAGCTAGGCATGGTGGCACACGCCTGTAATTCCAGCTATTCAGGAGACTGAGGCAGAAGAATTGCTTGAACCTGGGAGGCAGAGGTTACAATGAGCAGAGATCCCACCACTGCGCTCCAGCCTGGCAACAGAGTGAGACTCTGTCTCAAAAAAATAAAAAATAAAAAATTAGTTAAACACTACTCTAATGTCCTTGTATATTTATGTCATTATTATAAAAATGTCAAGAAAAATTAGAATCAATAGCCTAGTTTGTCCTTTCTTTCACACCCATAGTTTTCCCTTCCAAGTGGAAGGTCTGTATTTGTAGACCTGCTTACAACACAATTGTTGCAGTGAGACAGAAGGAACTGTCTGCTTTTTGACTTCATACCTCAGCTTGGAAAGATTCTTTTCAGCAGATAGAACTGGACGACTTGAGAAAGGCTGCCTCAGAGAGAGGTGGCTACAGCTGCAGACTGTCATATACAAGACTTCAATTGGTTAAGCAACTCCAAAGAAGCAAAATTCTGTTGTCCAGTTTCATTCGGCTCTGAATCTGATCAACAGGGCCTGCTATTCATTACACAGCTGCCTTGCAGGTACTTAGAAAGCCACAGTTATTTATATGAATCTAGACAACAGGTCATTATAAACTGTAACTTTAGTTTCGGAAAACACAATGCACTTGGTTGGATGAAAGGTGTACTTTCATGTTTCCCTTTCTTCTTTTTTCAAACTTGCGATCCTTTTTGTAGTCTCTGAGATTTTGGAGTGATGAAGGCAAGGAGAAAGGCACGATGTTTTTTTTTTTATTTTCCGACATAAATAGATTTTCACATTTTGAAAAAAAGGGAGAATTTATATCCTAGGAGAGGTAAAATATGTATCATTAGAATTGACATTCCAATGAACTTTAGAAAGAATAATATTTTTATTGCTTATCTAAATTTCTATTTGTTGTTCAATCATAGAAGTATTAATATTTTTAGAGAATATTTTCCCCATTACTTTGCTCAATTATTTCAATGCTGCCAGGTATTTTATTCTCTCCTAATAAATGTGAATAGAAAGGCTGAGAGAACTATAAAAAATTGTCAAAGTTCACACATCTAATTAGTACTTAAACCCAGATTTGACATCAGGTCTGCTAAAATGATAGATTTCTGCCAGATGCTGGAAAGCTAGATTTGCTATGCCATGGATTTTGAAATGCACGCAAGAGGGCAAGACATTGGAGTATAAGCTTCCCATGCACAGCACCTCAAGGACAACAGTCTTTTCACTGATGATGCAACCATAAGTCCTAGCTAAGTGTCTGGCCCACAGTAGGTGCTGTGGGATGAATAAGTGCTTGCTGAGGAATGAGTGGATGAATGAATGAATGAATAAATTAATGAATACGTAAAAAGAATTTAAAGCAGAAAACAGCACAGCATAATTGCAAATTATACCTGATGCAGCCTTTTAATTTCTATTCAATTATTTTCTTAAAGTTTTTGTTAAGCAGGAGGAAAGTTTCAGTGATCTTTGCACAGTATGCTGACTAGAATTAATAATAATGTATTGTATTTCAAAATTGCTAGAAGAGTATACTTTAAATGTTCTCACCACAAAAATGATATGTGTGTATGATAATGGGTATGTTAGTTAAGTTGATTTAATTATTTCATAATATATACACATATCAAAACATCACAATATATACCATAAATATATATATTATATGTTAATTAAAAATAAAAATTAGAAAAAAATTTTAAATCAAACTTTGCTACTAATTATACAACTTTTTATTGTAACAGTATTTTGACATTTCATAAACTTCTAAGAAATATGATAATAGATATGAATAACCAAGATAAAAATTGGTTTGTAATAGAATAGATGAATTGCTACACACAATCATATTTGTGGTTCAATATACAGCTTGTCCCTATTGCTGGATTGTTTCATTCTGTAGAGCAGGAACTGGAAGGTAATATAGGAGAATGATGAGTTAGAAGAAAGTTGAGAAAGTCATTAGGATGGGTGGGGTATATTTGCGTTATTTCTATTTTGTATGAGGAGAAGACATTTGCCATGTAATTAAGTTACTCAGTAGTATATGTGCTGAGGTTTTCTTACCTGCTACGGCAACTCTTTGGTTATGTCAGATGAGAGAACTAAAGGGATTAGAGCCAAACTGAAGTCCCCAAATCAGGGAGAGGTGGATATTGAGCTGAGATATCTTCATTGACAAGGCCTGATCCTGAAAACTAAACTGAAGTATGAGAAGGAGTATGCAGCATCATCACAGGTCTAGAACACTGGTAAATGGAGACCCTGCACATCCTCACAAGAGCAGTCAGGACATTAACACGTATGTTTCCATGATTTTACATGCACATTACATTTCTTATGAAACTCCTCATTCTACCTTGTGAAATTCGGGAACTTCTGTGCCATAAAAGTGGAACATCATAGCAAAGTGTGAAAGGGAATAAAATGAGAAACAGCCTTTGCAAAGATTTATACATGTAATAACGAAACACAACACATCTATTAAATCATTATGTCACATGATACTGTCAGTGTGGGATGGGGGAATGTATTAAGTAAGGTAAGTATCCCATGGTTGTGTTTCATCTCATTGAGTAAGAAGTTTAAAACAAACAACATGAACACTAGGGGAGGCTCAGGCTGTTGCTGTGGATACAGGACACAATACAAAGTGCACAAATATCCTTTGTAGAAAGCATTGAATATTCACTCTTACATGGAACGTTTTTTAATGGATTAGTATATTCTTTTAATGTTTTCTTTAGAGATTACAAAAGGCTGATGATGTCTTTCTTTGAATATAACTGCAAACTACTCTCAATGTTTTACCCACAAAATAGCTCAGAGAATATAATACCACTATAGCATTAATATCTTAAAAGAATTAACTTGAGAGAAGTAAAGTTTGGACATTAACATAAAAATATATTTAGATTTTTTTCTATAAAATAAATAATTTTAGATGATTTCTATAGCATAAATAATTTCATACATATAGTGGTAGATAAGTAAGTGCTGTACACTGTTATTAAATACTGATACTGACCATTAAATACTGATACTGACAAATATGTGCATAATACCAGTACGTATCATTCCATTTTCTACACTTCCCTCGATGGGAATTATTCAGGACCATTTTTTATTTTTTCATGTTAACTAATAGGTTTGTAGTTTGATTTCCATTGAACACTTGGAAGGAGAATGTGATAAGGAAAAATAAGTCAACAATGTACATGTTATTTTCATCAAAACAGATTACCTGGCTTTGTGACCCAGGTCACAAGTTAAGGTGGTATAGCCCAAATATCTTAGAACATAGTCATCAAGTAGACAATCAGAGCTCATTCTCCCAGTTCTAATACTTATTTTATGATTTTCACCTGTTTATAATCACATATAGAGAGTCTGTATTATTTACCGTTATATAACATGACATAAATGACAACCACACCAATCTTTCACATTTGTCTAAAATCATAGAATCAGCTTCAAGAGATACTGAGTAAAGCCAAATGAAATGTACCACAGTAATGGGCTTGCACAGTTAGTTCAAGGCAAAACAGAAGGGATTCCAGGCAGGTTTCACTGAATGCTAAAGTAAATTCTAAATTTATGCAGTAATTTTTCTTTTGGTTGGTTGAGGATAAAAGGAAATAAACTTCCATAAAGAAGTAAAGATATAAAAGTAAAGCTAATTTTTTTTCAAATGGACTCTTTTTGCTTAATCAGGGAAAAACATGATCTGTTTTTGCTCTCCTTCCAAACCCAACATTAATGAGGTGAGAGATAAACAGAAATCTCATGACATTTTGTATTTTCACCTTACAAAATTGAGTATACCAAATCAAATTTATTTTTCACCTTTCTGTATATTAATTGACCTTTATATATAGTGTAAAAATATATCACATCACTTAGAGTTACTGTCAATACGTGGTAGACACAACACATCCTTGTCCAACTTTCTCATTATAAATACATCCTTAACCAGCCGTCACTCAGGAATATTTTTTTCTACAAAAATTTAATTTCAGTGCGTATATTTAAATTTGCTATACTTGATCATCTATTTACACTTATTTTCCAGTTTAATATACTTATCATATAGCATATTTAAAAATTAAAATCTTTTCTAGACATCATCTAATATATATGATAGCTTTATATAAGAGAAATAACATCTAATACTGTTATAGTCCTATATGCAGAGATGGATAAATTTAATCAAATATAAAAGCATTACAAAACCTAAATCTGAAGTTTGTAGTACAGAGAAAGAAATCAGACAGACAAGAGTTTGAATTTTTCTGTGCCATTTTCTAGCTGAATCAAATTGCTTTACTTTGATCTCTATTATTTCCCCTTTAAACTATATTGCCACTACATCAGTATTATTATTAGATTAAATGAGAAAACATAATCAAAGCAACTAGTATAACTTTTATCTAATTGGGACTCAGTGTTAGCATCACCTTTTGTTTGTTAGTATACTCATTCTTATATAGAATATCCATCAACCACATGAAATTTGACAGTACAAGGAATACTAAATTCTTCATTAAATTTCTACCTTATGGTAAAAAACACCAATTGATAACTTATACCTGAATCAATATTTCAAAATGATGGTTATAAAAATGTATCATTTCTTCAACTCAGACAAGATGGCATTTTTCAACAGTTTGAGTCATCAAGTAGGATAAATTGGCTACTTAAAAATTTCATTCCTATCATAAATTAAGACAGATGTTTAATTCTTTTCTGTTAAATACCAGTTTTGAAAGTAAGTGTTTGTTATATTAACCATTATAAGTAAGGTATACTTCTTCTAGCTTTCCCATTTTGTTATTACTGTTATGGATTCATGGGTTTTTATTTATTCATATCTTTATCACCTAGAATCATTTTTCTCTTATGACACTCAAAGAGTCACAGATTTGTCATTTTCAATTTTCTCAAGGTAAGTCCTGCCTTTCAACTTGATTCCTTTTCTATTGCAAGCTTTCTTGATTTCTGGAATAGCCAAATATCTGACTTGACAATGCTACTTACTTTGCAATGAGTATACAATGATTACTTTAAATCTTTACTTAGCAGTTACCTTAAATATGAAGTATAATAATGTAAACATGGAGATGTAACATATCTAAAAATCATGAAAAAAACTTACTTGTAAGACAGCAGAAGGACAAACAGAGATGTAACAAAGAAAAATACAAATTTATCAAAATGTAAAGTCAATGGAAATTATATATATTATACATGAATGTATAATTTGTTTAGTAAGATACTTTGAACTGAGCATATTATTATTATTTTGAATATGAAGGCTTATTTCCATAGACACAACTAAACAAATGAGTTTAAAATTCCATTTTTTCTCTTGGCTATATATCAGTAGTATCTCCTGTATTTCAGGAAATTTTAATTGGTAACTTTTGGCACATAATACTTTGATTAAAATTAAAATTATAACATGCAATCAAAAATACTACCAAAATAAAGACTTTGAATTTCTTCAAACTATGAAAACCAACTAACACAAAATGCTAAGCTAATGGGATTTAGTAAGAATGATTTATTGTGGAAAAGAAATCTAATTGGGGTGGAAGATTTCTGACTTTAATTGACTCCTCCTCAATATCTATTATTTCATGGAAAGAAGCTGATTCCTACAATTAAGCTTTTTGATAATTGTGTGGAATAGACGTATATTTTTAAAGTAGATAAAATTTATAACCAGAACATCAGATTTTTCTTCTGCAACAGGAATCTGTAACCAAAGAGTCTGTTAAAGAATGAGAAATACTGGAACACTTGATTTCCTGAGAAAAATAAGCTACTTCACATCTCTTCTCTACTTTCAAGTGCTAACTATACTTTATTACTCCGTAGGGTCTACTTCACTGGGAAAGGCTAATGCTTCTGAAGAAGCTGCTCCCTCTGTAGTTAGAATTTATGTATGAAGAGACAGTGTATGGTACTTGAGGTAAATTCCTGTCAATTACACTCATTGCTATATTCCCCTCACTTGTGTAAACTGATGAACCTAGAACTAAATTAAACATAAATCATATTTACCATTTCATGGCACTGAACTAATATTCATCTCCTGGTGCAGAAGGGATTGTGTAGCCCCTCAGCTGCATTTCCAACAGCCATTTAGAGCACATAATGTAATAGTCAATGTGGGTAATCTCCCAAACAAATAAGATATGTTCCTGTGCTTCAGAGCTGGAGTTTCATTGGAGATGAAGGCACAAATAACCACAACCCAAGTTAGAAGTGACAGGTGCTTTGATGAAAACATAAATGAGTGCTGTGGTGATACTAAAAAAAAAAAAAAAAAAGTCATTTACTCATGGGAATGAAGAGTTAAGAAATTTTATTGAAGGCTTCCAGGTGAGGCTTTCCAGAGAGGGCATCTTAATTGAGTTTCAAATAATAAATAAAATTGTCTTGTTAGCTGAACATTGAATCCATTTAAAAGTCTTTAAATGATGTTTGCCTTTGTTATGTAGATATGGGTTGGGTGTTCTAAGTTTTTCATAATGTAACATATACTAAGGGCTTACTTAAGTAGTTGCCGTATCAGGCAAAAGGTTTAATTTTGCTCTGCTGTTCATTCTCTGATTCTGCACAGCCTTGCACATCAACCACCCTTTTATTTTACTTTCCTGTTTCTTGTATATGGTTGTCAGTTTATAAAATTCTCACAACCAATAGGCTCTGGTAATGATACAATTTTCATTGACTATGTCATTAAAAGAAATGACTGCCTAATTTACAAGCAAATAATACCTACTTCTATAGATAACCCGATAAGTCCCTTTAGATGTTAGTAAATGCTTCCAAAACTGTAATTGAATGTTCTGATGTTAAACACTTTTTTATTTAGTTCATATAAGCCTCTTTTCATTTGTCTTTTAGAGATGTCAATAAGTGGCTTGTGATGTGTCTTAGTGATTAACATATATTGTGCTTCTAGTCATAGCGAATTTTTTAAAAAATAAAATGATAGCACTGTAGAAACATTTTTCTCACCCTATTCCCACCATTAGGATAGATGAACTGCTACTACAATAAGCACAAGGCTTCTAAGAAATAATGACAAAAAACACAATAATATCAATATTCCATAAATGCATTTGGCTTGCAAATTGGTCAGGAGCAGCCTGCCTTTTAATTATTTAATAGAAAAATAAAATTGTGATTGGTTCATTACCCAAATGTGTCCAGCTTTTTCCCTTGGGGTATGAGAGTTTTCCTTCTCCTGGATTGTTTGTTTTTAGTAGCTGGAAGATGCCCTGTGTCTATTTTGACTAAGTAAGTGTCAAACCATTTATCTGAGGACAACATTTTTCTTAGCTTGCTTTTTCTCTATGATCGTAACCAGCAATATTGAATATTTGCATATTTTAGATGATTGCTTCCCCATAACACTGTGTAAAACACTGAATCCACTGGCCAAGGACAAACAGCTTAACAAGAAATAAGCCTTTGCACATATACACCATGGAATATTATGCAGCAGTCAGAAATGATGAGTTTGTGTCGTTTGTAGGGACATGGATGAATCTGGAGAACATCATCCTCAGCAAACTGACACAAGAACAGAAAATGAAACACCGCATATTCTCACTCATAGGCGGGTGATGAAAAATGAGAACACATGGACACAGAAAGGGGAGTACTAAACACAGGGGTCTATTGGGGGGAAAAGGGGAGGGCCAGTGGGAGGGGGAGGTGGGGAGGGATAGCCTGGGGAGAAATGCCAAATGTGGGTGAAGGGGAGAAGGAAAGCAAAGCACACTGCCATGTGTGTATCTACGCAACTGTCTTGCATGCTCTGCTCATGTACCCCAAAACCTAAAATCCAATAAAAAATTAAAAAAAAAAAAGAAATAAGCCTTTGTTGTGACAATTAGGTGATTTTATTTATTTTTATTTTATTTTTTTTGCCACAGACTAGACTCTTCTGACAGATACAGACACTGACATGAAGAGGAAGATATTTGAGTTTTCAAATCCTGAAGGCTGTGCCATAAGGGGTTCGCCATGCAAGAGACAGCAGATGGGCTTCATTCAGTCCATTCACTTAACTTCAGGTATCTTGATGAGGGCTCCTAATTTCACTTTCTGACTTCACTCTTGCTTTGACATAATCCAGATTGAATGCAGCCTACAGTCAGGTTTATATTAGATCACATGATATTGGTCATAAGTTATTGACAAATAGAGAAAATAGAGATTTAAGCTGTGTGTTTATGCTGTGTGTGCACACACACGTGTCATACATATATATGCAAGTAATTTCCATCTATTAAGAATCAGGAAGTGTGTTATATTTGGCCACCATGCACCCTTTGCTAAAATCTGCAGCCGAGTTTCCCCTGCCACTCTATTGTTTCCCTGACAATGATGCTGACCACTGGTTGCCATTCATCACCGTACTTGATCTGCTGATTTTCTTGTAGAGTCAAGAGGACAGTGTAATATTTCTTGCACTAATTTCTCTGCACAAAGTAGGAAAATAAAGACTAGATCAGGAAGGTCCCTTGTTTTATGCAAAATATGAGGATCTAAGTGTCTTTCTGAAAGAAAAGACAATTTTCTGTGTCTGGAATACTTGACTCAGTTTTTGTTGCTTGCAAGTCCAGTACATATTAAAGATATCAAACTTACTTCATTTGATTTTTAATATCTATTTGCTGATAATCTAGGGTAACTACAAGCCACCCACTTGGTTTGTATTACATTCAAAATAGAACTGATTTCACTTTCAACCAAAATAAAATACCGATATAAACCATACAACGTCTGTAACTAAGAACTAGCAGTGAAACCAAATTATATTCTTGCATTTCACCTCACAATAGTTAGGTAGCAGACAGTAGTGGCTAAGAGTAAGAATAATTAACTAAATAACCTGAGTTTGAATTCTGGCTCCGCTACCTATTAACTTTGTGACTTAGGTAAGTTTCTTAGCCACTCTGGGCCTGGAACCCCGGCTACAAGCGAGGATATTAATAGTGCCTACTGCAGAGGTTGTGCTGATTGAATTAGTTGACAGTAGTAATTAAAACAATACTTGGAGAATCATAAGTATTTTATACATATTTATCAAATAAAAATCCTGTTTTTATGATTTGGGACTGACCATTTTTTTGTCTAAAATTTCTGTAGCAACTTTTAATTTGCCGAATACTCTTATCTCTAGTATTCAGCCCATTATTTTTAACTGCAGTTATTTATGAATCTGCAGCCCCAGCAAAAAGTGATCCTATGGGGTTCTTCATTTTTTCTCCTTTATACCTTGAGCCACATCAGTAACCAAAGAGAGAAGTAAGAAGTATTTGTTGAACAAAACTCCCAAGAAGGTAGACCAATCAGATAATTGCATTGTCAATAAGAGAGTTAGCAAATGGTTGCCACTCAGCTAGGTCACATTTCCCCAAAGAAATGAAGAACAAGCCAAAATAGTTATGCCTCAAAATGTTGAATATATGCAAAAACTGTCACTGTTTACGTTCCAACAATAAATTGTGTAGACCTTAGAGATTAGCTGTTGGCCAGATTGCTTTCCGTTTGATTATCACAAAATTCATAAAGATTTGAGGATCTAGAAAGTCTTAATTATAATATTAGTTTCATCAGCAATTTGCCATGCCTCCAAAACACACACACACAACACACACACACACTAAAAACACAAGGATTTAATTTTGCTTGTTAGTTTTATCAACACATAAAATGAAGAAAATAATAGCAACAATTATCCCAGGTAAGTAGTTAATTGCTGCCTGTAAAGTATTTGTAAACACAAAGTACCATATAAATTCTTAATAACAGTAATTAGTAAAGCCGAGTGATTTTTAAAGAAAAATCTATTCACCTTGGCTTATTTCTGCCATTTATAAACTCATAAAATTTCTTTACAGTTTCTATTGACTAAACAACAGACAATACACAAAATAAAGCACAAGCAGTCAGGCAATTTAAGAATGCATCACGCATTTGCCCATTGGGAGGTAATTTTAAAACAATTTTCTATGATCATGCAAATATGTGCCAAATCCTCAACCTGTAAAGTATTTATTGAGAATCTTATAGGCTTCACTTAAATTGGATTCACTAGCTACCTGGTTAGCAGGTTAGGACAAAAAATAAGAGTATTTTATTTAGCAAAAAAGTATCATTCCACAAATACAGTGAACCACCAGAAAATTCTCACGTATCCAAACTATAATAGAAATTTACACATCAAAACTGGTGATTGGAGACCTTCTGCACAGCAATCCTGTGAACCATGTGGGTGCAGTTATAATGTTAAAGGGGAAAATGGAAGATGATATGGATGGTTCAAGTTAAAATGCTTTCTATGATAAAAGAAGTAATTCATCAGTCTTAAATTAGAATTGGAAATTTTAAAGACTCTAATAAATCTGACATTTGGTAGTTTAACTGCCTCTCCTAACTTGTTGGAATCTGCCAACATCAAAGATTGATTCCAAAGGTGCTGGAATCAGAAGAATAGGTTTTTAGACTCAAACCCTGGTGCTGTCATTTGCTTTTAGCATGCCCTTGTACAAAATACATGCCCTATTTTTGCCTCGTCAGTTCTATAATCTGTAAAATAAAAGGATAGTAAGCCTGTATTAGTGTGTTACTATTGGTATCAAATTTTAAAAATTTGATTATTCTGCAAAATAGTTTAAGATCTCAAGGTGCATACGTATATGTCTGTGCATGCATGTTGATCAATTTATTGGTAGATATATGTTGAACAGAAGAGGACTGAAGGCAAAGTCTTTGTCTTTCCAGTAAATTTCTAGAGACAAACTTTCAGTCTGGCATTGATGATGCAGCAAAAGTAACTTAACTGTGTCATTTAAACTGGTTTGAATAGTTTTATTGGTCTTTGACTTTCTATACTCCTACCCCTCCCCTCCACTTTCCCACCCCAGCGAATTAGGACACTTAAAAACTAATGATTTAGCTCTCTGGTTTAGGAAAAATATAAATAAATTAAAAGTTATTTGAATGTAATATTCACTTTCCACCTGTTCCATTAGTTTCTAGATTAAAACTACGAAAAATGTTCATTTCTCTAGCCAAATTTGTCAGAGGCTCAAGCGTCACGGTTTAGATTTTTAATGTAGAAGAGGGGTAAGAGTATACAGTTTGAAGTGAGAAGGCATTTTCTAAACCCAATTTCCACCACTTGTATGGCTTTGAGGAAATTGATTCAATTCTATAAGCTTCAATTTATTCACATAAATTTAAGTGCTAATAATTAACTTATGAAATATGTTGATAAATGCATCAACATTATGAGAACTAAATTATATCAATGTGGGCAAAACACTGTCTTGCTCCTATGAAACATAATAAATTGAAACTGTTATTGTGTCTGTAAGTATCTATCTTAAGCATTCAATCCCTGAACTCATTTTCATATTTCATAAACCAACAGTTTTCCCAATTACACAAACACTAAAGACTATCAGTTTTATTGACAATGATTTTCTAGAGCAGTGCTACTCAAAGTGAGGAGTCCAAACTATCAACACCATCAGCATCACCTGGACCCTTGTTAGAAATGTAGATCCCTGAACCCTACCCCAGATCTACTGAATCCAGAATATCTGGAGGTGAGCCCAAGCGACTGTGTTTAAACTCGCTCCCTAGGTGATACTTATGTATGTCAAATGTTAAGAAGCATTGATCTAGAGTATCAGAATCACATGTATTAGGACTACCTCAAATATGTGTGCAGTCTAGACCAGGGGTTGGTGTACTTTTCTCTAAATGGTCGAATAGTAAATTTTAGGCCAGAGAGTGAATTTGTGTGCCAAATTCTGTCACATGTACTAATCTCTGTCATGGGAGTGTAAAAGCAACCACACATAATGTATTAACAAATGAGCATGGCTGTGTTACAATAAAACATTATTTACAAAATGATATGTAGGCTATAGTTTGCTGACTTCTGAACCCTATTGGGCTTGTGCATTGCACAGCCTACAAAACTCTTATGGACTGAATGTTGTTGCCTATCCCCCCAAAATGCATATGTTGAAGCCATAACCTCCAATATGATAGTATTTAGAGATGGAATCTTTGGGATGTAATATGGTTTGGCTGTGTCCCCACCCAAATCTCATCTTGAGGGTCCCAGTGGGAGGTAATTGAATCATAGGGGCAGGTCTTTCTCATGCTCTTCTCCTGATAGCAAATAGGTCTCATGAGATCTGATAGTTTCAAAAACAGGAGTTTCCCTCTCTTTTTGCCCACTGCCATCCATGCAAGACATGACTTGCTCCTCCTTGCCTTCTACCATGATTGTGAGGAATCCCCAGCCACATAGAACTGTAAGTCCTTAAAATCTCTCTTTCTTGTGCAAATTACCCAGTCTTGGGTATGTCTTTTTCAGCAGCATGAAAACAGACTAACACAGTGAATTGGTACCAGTAGAGTGGGGCATTGATGAAAAGATACCTGAAAATGTGAAAGTGACTTTGGAACTGGGTAACAGGAATGGGGTGGAATAGTTTAGAGGGCTCAGAAGAAGAGAGAAAAATGTGGGAACGTTTAGAACTTCCAAGAGAGTTGTTGAATGGCTTTGCCCGAAATGTTGTAGTGATATGGAAAATAAAGTCCAGGCTGAGGTGGTCTCAGATAGAAATGAGGAACTTGCTGGGAACTAAAGCAAAGGTGACTCTTGTTATGTTTTGGCAAAGAGACTGGTGTCATTTTGTCCCTGCCCTAGAAATCTGTGGAACTTTGAACTTGAGGGAGATGATATAGGGTATCTGGCAGAAGAATTTCTAAGAAGCAAAACATTCAAAAGGTGACTGGAGTGCTGTTAAAGGCATTCAGTTTTATAAGGAAAGCAGAGCACCAACGTTCAGAAAATCTGCAGCCTGACAATGGGATAGAAAGAAAAATCTCATTTTCTGAGAAGAAATTCAAGCTGGCTGCAGAAATTTGCATAAATAACAAGGAGCCAAATGTTAATTCCCAAGACAATGGGGAAAATGTCTCCAGGGCATGTCAGAGGTCTTCACAGCAGCCAATCTTATCACAGGCCTAGTGGCCTATGAAGAAAAAGTGCTTTCGTGGGCCAGGTTCAGGGTCTCCATGCTGTGTGCAGTCTAGGGACTCGGTGCCCTGAGTCCTAGCTGCTCCAAGTGTGGTTGAAAGGGGCCAACATAGAGGTTGGGTCATGATTTTAGAGGGTGCAAGTCCCAAGCCTTGGTGGCTTCCAGATGGTGTTGAACCTACAAGCTCGAAGAAGTCAAGAACTGAGGTTTGGGAAGCTCTACCTAGATTTCAGAAGATATATGGAAACACCTGGACACCCAAGCAGAAGTTTGATTTGGAGCAGGGCCCTCATGGAGAACCTCTGCTAGGGCAGTGCAGAAGGGAAATCTGAGGTTGGAGACTCACACAGAGTCCCTACTGGTGCACCACCTAGTGGAGCTGTGAGAAGAAATCCAGCACCCTCCAGACCCCAGAAAGGTAGATCTATCAAGAGCTTGCACCATTCACCTGGAAAAGCCACAGACACCCAATACAAGCCTGTGAAACTGCCAGGAGGGAGGCTGTACCTGGAAAGCCACAGAGAAAGAGCTGCCCAAGACCATGGGAAACCACCTCATCATCAGCATGACCTGGATGTGATGACATGAGATTTGGGAGGGCCAAGGGTGCAATGATATGGTTTGTCTGTGTCCCCACCAAAATCTCATCTTGAATTCCCATGTGTTATGTAAGGGACCCCGTGGGAGGTATTTGAATTATGGGAGCAGGTCTTTCCCTTGCTGCTATTGTGATAGTCAATAAATCTCATGAGATCATATGGTTTTAAAAATGGGAGTTTTCCTGCATAAGCTCTCCTTTAGCCTGCAGCCATCCATGTAAGATGTGACTTGCTCCTCCTTGCCTTCCACCATGATTGTGAGGCCTCCCCAGCCATGTGACACTTTAAGTCCTTTAAACCTCACTTTCTTTTGTAATTTGCCCTATCTCGGGTATGTCTTCATTAACGGACTAATGCAGGAGGTAATTACATTTATTTGAAATAAGCCCATGAGAGTGAGACTCTCATAATGGGATCAACAACCTTAGGAGAGGAGCAGGAAGAGAGATCTCGCTTTCTCTTTCCAGTGCATACACCAAAGAAAGGCCGTAAGATCACACAGTGAAACGGTGGATGTCTGTAAGTGAGGAAAAAGGTCCTTACTAAGAACCAAATCTGCTGACAACTTGAGCTTGGATTTCCTAGCCTCCAGAATTATAAGAAATAAATATCTGTTGCTTAAGTTACCCAGTCTAGGGTATTTTGTAATAACAGCCCAAGCCAACTAAGTCAACTATATGCACCGGACCCACTTCTGTGTCAAAGTAGCACATCTGCAGCATGCAGCTTCTAGTAAATTCATGCAAGCTTCTTTTTTATGTTAGTTTCCCCTGTACATTGTTTGTTTATCCTGTGTCATGATCCTTTGGGTTGTAGCATGATCTATTACCAAACCATTCAATGGCTACTCATTCTACCTATGATTAAATGTGCAGAGTTACTGAGAGTTTTCAGAATCTAGGACAATTGAGTGACTGTACTGTGGGTTTTGCAACAAAGTGCCATTAGAGACTCTGGTTTCCTACGTGATTTTTATTTACCAAATGAAATCTATTTGTGTTCTGCTTCCCTGGTTTCCTACGTGATTTTTATTTACCAAATGAAATCGATTTGTGTTCTGCTTCCTGGAAAAGACTAACTTCCTAAATGATTTTTCTCTTTTTTTCAAAGAGTACATGAAAGAATAAAATGTTCTAAGTATAACAAAAATCAAGATTCTCCTACCAGCTTTTCACTTTGAAAAGGAAGCTGCCAAGGAGAGGGTAGAGGCCTTTTGCACTGAAACAGTAACTCAGCTCCAAGTGATATTGCTGACATTTTAGAGGAGAACAATGCCAGCATTAATTTATCAGGCTAAAATTCTCTGGCGCATTTAAAAATATATTCCAGTTTCCCAGGATATAACTTACTTCCTAGAAATGAGTTACTCCCTGGAAAACAACCCTTCACCATTCACCATCTGTTTAGACATCAGCCTGGAAGGCAGAGCTTAGGAACCACCCCAGGCCACTGTCCTAATTGTGGCCTTGCAGAAAGCAAATACTCTAAAATGTTTGTTAAGTGAAATTAACTTTCTAACTCAAGATGCTGTAAGCCAATTTAGAATTTTATAAGGGTCAACACAAAGAATCATTTGAAAGATTTTTTTATTAACACTTTTTGCTATTAAGTATCTTATTATTCAAAGAGACTCAAGATATAGAAAATTAATTCTGACCTTACATTTAGAAGTCAATTAATTCAGAGCTTCAAGACTATTTATTCATTTATTCTTTGTCTTAGCAACCACGTATTTGAAAACAAAGATTAATGAAAAGAAGTCCTATTTTTTAAAAGCTACATAATATACTTGGAAAGTCCACATAAAAACAAATATTGATAGAATAGCAAAATAAGTATGTTCAAACAGTAAAGAAAGGTCTCAATATATCTTATCAGACATTAAAGTTCTAAATAGAGATGTATTGAATAACATATAGAAGACAATTGAATCAAAAATAAATTCTAGAGCTGAAATAAATCATTAAGTTAAGGTGTCATGGAGTCATGTTAGGGAGCGTAGAAAATGGGAATGGTCAACGATTAATTAGTATAGTAAATAATGAAATTATGCTGATTGTCTCAGTCTGTTCCTGCTGCTACTATAAAATATGTTAGATTAGATCATTTATAAATAATAGAATTTATTTTTCACAGTTCCGGAGGCTAGGAAGTCCAAGATCAAAGTTCCAGCAGATTTGGTGTCTGCTAGGGGCTTGATCTCTGCTTTCAAGATGGCACTTTGTTGCTGTGCCCTCTAGAGGGGGTTAACACTCTGTCCTCACATGGCAGAAGAGAGACAAGTCCTAGGCAGTTCTCTGACATCTCTTTTATAAGATCATTAATACCACTCACAATAATGGACCCTTCCTGATTTAATCACACCTTAAAGGCCCCCACCCCTTAACACTGCAGTAAGGATTAAGTTTCAATATGAGTTTTGGAGGGACACAAACATTCAAACCACTGCCCTAGTGTAAACTTGTATGAAGTTGTTTACAGCTCATAGGATTTTCATAAAAACGTATTTTGAATTACATCTGAATAAGCCTAAAATAAGATGCTATAAGCAACTAGAGTTGATATAAGTAAAAAGGAATAGTAGTCCAAATTTTAAATCTATCCATTGGTAGAGTGCTGGGATCAGTGTTTAAATTGCTAATTGTAAAGTAAGATAGCAAAGGTACAATAATGGCTAAGAGTTCTGATGAAGTCAGAGGACAAAGTAGTTTGTGACTACATGATTGATGGCATCTGCAATTGGTTATAGCAGTCTCTATGGACCTATGATATCTAGTCTTTTCATAGTCGTGGATAGTGTAAAATAAGGGTTGGTAAAAGTTTCTCTAAAGGGTCAGATCATAACTATTGGAGGCTTCTCTAGCCATATATTCTTTATTACAACTGCTCACCTTTGCCATTGCACTGTATGTAGCCACAGACAATATGAAATGTATGAATACAAAAATTTGAATTTTGTATAATTTTTATTCATCACAGAACATTTGCTTTTTTTCTAACCATTTTAAAATGTAAAGGAAAAAACATTCTTAGTTAATAACCCGTACAAAAACAGATTTCTGGCTAGATTTTCCCAGTGGTTCAGAGTTTGCTGACCCCAGTTCTATAACTTTTTACTTAATCAGTGTTAGAAAAGCTAGGACAAATATGATTGGGGAGATAAATAGCAAAAAATTGAGTAAAAACATACTTGTTAAGATGCTGCACTGACATTAAAGCTCTAGAGATCGTGGTTTAACTTAAATACAATTACTTGCCTCTGTCACATTAATGAACCCTCTTCTTGGGCAAGGCTTTATATTTAGGTACTAAATTTGCTAATTCTATGTATTCCATTGATAATGCTTTCATAAAGTTGGCCTTATCTCTTCTGTCCTTTTGTACATTAAGACGTATAGATTGAAACCACCATGCTCCAGTCTAAACTCAGATCTCACATGATTTTATCTGTAACAACAAACCTTTACTAAACATTACACAGGTAAGATTCAACACTGAGGTCATAAACCCTTTTGTCAATATGAACCACAGTATAGGATGTGCTGCTACCTCTAGAATAATTTGTTCCATGGATCAAATTTAAGGGTCAATTAATGACTGTGTATTTTGATGGAGTAAGTCTATTTTTGGTCATTCAGAGGTTTTTCTATGCTTTAGGGTCACCCTAAACAAAATACTAGTTAGGTAATGAAGTTTTTGGTCCATTAGGTTAATTAATTTTCATATTGAATTAATAGATTAAGCTTCACATCTTATTTATTTGTTACGTTTTTTCAGAGGAAAGTAGATTTCACTGATTAGAAGTAACAGGCAGAAATCTGGTGTGGCCATTTATTCAATTTCTTATTTAGACAAGTGATTATGTTATCTATGCTACAAAGATAAAGGAAGCAGTTTGAGATTATAAATTAAACTTCGGAGGTGACGTTTGAACAGAATTTTAGAGGAAGAGAATTAGCCATGTGATACCTGGGCAGTGCATTTTGGGAAACAGAAGCAGATATTTGGCTTATGCAAGAGCAGTAAGGAAGCCAGTGTGGTTGGAGTGGAATGAGCGACGGAGCGAGAGGAGGTCACAGGAGACCAGATCAGGAGGACTCTATAGGTAATATCTGAGCTACATTTAAAAGTAAGAGTTTATCAGATGGAAAGTAAGGAGAACTTATGATACTAATAATAAGATTGTCTATTTACACTCAGTTCTGAGGTAGAAGGTTTACATACAGAATTGTCTTTGGTCTTTATGACAGGCTGGCCAGGTGGATATTGTTAGGCCTGTATTACATTGGAGCAGACTGAAGCTCAGGAAGTGAGTTACTTGTAGTTAGTGAGAGAGCGAACTGAGATTAGGACTCAGAGTTATGTGTTTGTCCTTTGTACCCTTCATACATCATAATATGTCTTTAAAATATCCACTTTCAATAAATTGATGTTATAAAGTTTAAAATTTGAAATTTTTTGATCATTCTGACTTTATGATTACTGCTGAATGAAAAAACAAGTTAACAAACCCTACACACACACACACACACACACACACACACACACACACTCATGCACAGACACACACACGAGCCATAAACTTAAATCAGAAATAAGAAAGGGGCAGGACACAGTGGGTTGTGCTTTAATCTCAGCACTTTGGGAGGCCAAGGTAGGCAGATCACAAGGTTAGGAGTCTGAGACCAGACTGGCCAATATGGTGAAATGGCGTCTCTACGAAAAATACAAAAATTAGCTGGACATGGTGGTGGGTGCCTGTAGTCCCAGCTACTCAGGATGCTGAGGCAGAAGAATTGCTTGAATCCGGGAGGCGGAGGTTACAATGAGCCCACATCACACCACTGCATTCCAGGCTGGGCAACAGAACGATTCCATCTCAAAAAAAAAAAAAAAAGTGAGTAAGGAATTATCAGACACAAAAACAGAAAATATGAAGAAGTTAAATTTTTCAAATCCCAAAGTATAGGAACTTTATGTTGCAGATATACATTGAGTGTATTTTACAAATTTGGTCAAATGATAATAGCTTATATAGACTTTTTATAAACTAAAGCAATTATAAAAGTTCAGTATTATTAAGAATAACATATACATTAACTTAACAAACAATATTTGAAGAACTGGCATAAAATGTCTTAACCTAAATTGAACTAGCCATTTTGATATTATGGAATTTCAAATAGTTTTACAGTTAACACATAGCTACAAATAAATAATTGTTGCCTTTCCAAAATCTTAAGATGTTATCTTAGTCTGTGTGTGCTACAATAACAAAAACTTGAGACTAGATAGTTTATACAGAACAGACAGTTACTTCTCACAGTTTTGAAGGCTGTGAAGTCTGACATCAAGGTGGCCATATCTGGTGAGGAACTTCTTACTGTGTCTTCACATGAAGGAAGGCAGAAGAGCATGCCAACCCAATGCTGCGTGGAGCTGCGTTTAGAAAGTCCTTAATCCCAGTTGAAAGGGTGACTCCTTCATGGCCTAATAACCTCCAAAGCCCCAGCTCTTAACACAATCACATTGGTAACAGCTGAATTTAGGAGAGGGCACATTCAAACCATAGCAAATATTTACCAAAAAACTACTTTCATCCATAATCCACTTTTATTTCCTTATATTGAGCTATTTTTTCATAATAGAGATAACTTTCTAACTTATTAAGAGATAATGTCTAGTTTTATTTTTAAAAGTTGCTTTATATATCCCTGGGACAAAATACAATTACTATTGTGTAATAGTAGCTCAAATATTGCTAAGAACATCAAGAGAGTCAATAAATTTTATATAGAATTTACTAGGTCAGGTTATTCATTCATTTGTTTATATGTGGTAATTCATTTTCTCATTTATGTTTATGAAAAAATGTTAAGCAACATTTTTTCAGAGGCAACTACTGGGAACTGAAAGGTTTGTTATATGCTTTGAAAAGACTATTTTTCTCTGAGATTTTTTTTGAATTCCCTAATACCTTTAATGGCATTATTTTTTTCTGTGTGGATATGTAAGTTCGAAGATGATGTCACCATCTATGATCTCATCCCAAAGATAATTTTGTGTGTATTTACCAGAAGATTCAGGTTTGATTTAAGTTTTGTTGATTCAACAAATTGATATTTATTTAGGAAATTATTTTTAAATAGCATTATATCTACCAAGGGTGTATTTTTTTAAAAACGCATTTATATTGTTGTTAGAAATATTAGAATTCGAAATCCAGCTTTACAAGATTGTTTCACGTTTTGGGAAAATTCCCTAACCTCTCTACAACTCAGTTACCTTATCTGTGAATTTATGCTATTAGGAATGCCTACTTCTAAAGGTTTTTAAGATTTGGTGAGAGAGCCAGACACACAGCAGGTGCTCATTCAGTGGTAGTGGTTTTCTATATTGATTATCATAAACAAAGGGTTTAAGATGTTAACTCACATAATGGTTCACATTTATTATTTGTGAATTTTAATGCTATTGACTAGGTTTTACTTTAACTCGTTGATTTTTTTTGTTTGGGTTGACTTCTTTGTAAGTTATCAGCAAATGCAAAAATAAAAGAAAAAGTAGGATATTTCTTATTTGTATTTAACTTTTATTTAAATCTTACGTATAAATTATATAAACTAAAAATAACCACTCTTTTTCTATCAAGAATTGTTCTAAAGTATTTTTGAGTTTAAAAAATGCATAATAATGTCACATTATAATAGACTGTAAAGTTCTAATTCTGTTGTCATTACACTGCTGATGCTTACCCTTAGAAAAATAATGAATATTAATAAATGCCTCTTTTGTGATTCCATAGAAACTACACCTGAACAGAAATAGAATTGAATTGTAAGTATCTTTAGGTGGCAATCACTACTATTACTGCATGTATGCATATAATATTCTGTCTGAATTTTCAATGAATGTCACAAAATGACCTGCTAAAATAGTCAACTTGGGAAATCCAACCACATTGTAAACTTTTTGACACTGTGTTTTAATGAAAAAGTTTAAGTTTATTGAACTTTTTGCCTTTTTAGCATTTTAAATAGGTTTGTATGTATTATAACATAAACAGCTAAACTGGCTTTTAATGGAACATAGAATTACCTTAAAGAAAGCATTACTGTTTGGTTCAATTTGAATTATTTGGATAACTATCATAATTAAAATGTATGGCATAAAGATTTGAATACTTTCTATAGTTTCATAGCTATGAACAATTAGTCAATCCATAAATGTTCAATGGGTTCCCTGTTGGGAAGAATCAATTAATGTTTGACAAAAATAATCAAAATCTTTCTCACTGTGTATCACGTTTATTACAAAAGGCATATGTTCCAAATTTTAACATTTACTCCAATAAAAAGTCATTAATTCAAGCAAATTCAGTCTGAGTGAAGTAAGAACAGAATAAGTAAATAAAATATATTAACTATAGAATCCAGCAGTGTAAACAGAAAAACAAATTAGATAAAAATCTTACGAATATTAAAACTGAGGCATTTCCTATACTTAAAACGTTGATATATGTTTTATTTATTTTTGTCTGTTCATAGTCTTTGCCTATGTTTTTATTGAATTGTTAGCATTTTTCTTCATAAATTTTTAAGGGTTCACGATATTTGTCATGTATATGTTATCAATATTTTATAGTTTATCATTTATCTTTTCAGTTTTTAACGCATGAGGTATATAAGCACTTTAAAATATTTTAGTTAAATATTTCTCTCATTGTTCAGTATTACATGACAATTTGCCATTCTATTACTTTACTTCATCTGAAATACTTCAATCCTTTATATCGGTTGTAACTGCTTTCTAATTTACAATGTTGGGTTTTCCTTGGTTATAATTTATTTTAGAAGCACATTTAAAATTTTAAAACAGAGTTTACAGGCTGGGCATGGTGGCCCATTCCTATAATTCCAGCACTTTGGGAGGCCGAGGTGAGCGGATCACCTAAGGTCAGGAGTTCAAGACCAGCCTGGCCAATACAGTGAAACCCCATCTCTACTAAAAATTCAAAAATTAGCCAGACGTAGTTGTGGGTGCCTGTGGGAGGCTAAAACAGGAAAATTGCTGGAACCAGGGAGGTGGAGGTTGTAGTGAGCTGAGATCTTGCCATTGCATGCCAGCCTGAGCTGACAACAGCAGGAATCCCTCTCAAATAAAACAAAACAATAAACAAACTTTAAAGATATATGTTTATAATTGATTTCTATTGTAATTGCAGTTTGGTCAGTGGCTATAATCAGATTATAGGCACTGACCAAAGAAGTTCAAATATCAACTTCTTGATATTTGAAGAGAATTTATGACCCAATATATGGTTAATTTTTGTATGTATTTCTCATGAACTTAATTTTATTATCCATTCAATAAAAATTATTTTGATTCCCTCTTTTATTACTTTAATAATTTGAAGGTGAACTCCAACATACAAATATCTTGGAACTCATTATTTGGATTATTACAAACACAAAAAGGATGACAAACTGGAAATCAATAACTCACAGTAGGTGCATTGGGAAACTGAAGCTGCAGGGCAAACTGCCACCCCAAAATCTGACCAGAAAGAATCACAGCTGGGATCTGATAATCTGGAACTGAACCTGTTGGAGACATAAACTGATAGAACAAGTGATAATTTTGACAAATGGCTGAGACTGAGTGTAGACTAGGGTGAAAATCTAAGAAACTTTTGATGCCAACCTAGAGGAACCCCACACCTTTGTTGATTTTGCCTCATGAAACTCCCACAGATTATTACGTTGAAGAACTAAGATTCTCTTATGGTTCTGTCAGGTAAAGGGAGAAAGTAAACATGATGAAATATGCCAAGCAGATTTATCTTAACAAATCTCTACTCTCTTAGGGATGGAAGGAGGGGGCTCATTAGAGCTTTATTTTACTTGCAGGAAAATCTCTAGTGCCCTTCTAAGCTTCCTGGCAAACTTAATGGAATTGCCTTTGCAAAATTCATAACAAAATTATTACAGTGAAAGAGATCTTTGACCTAACGGACTCCATCCTGCTTCTAACCTCCAAGTTTTCCTTGTTCATTACCAGGTATAGGCCAAACTAACTTTGGAGTTTAGCTTTGAAACAAAGACAATAACAGCCCTTTCCCATAACAAACACCTTTCTTGCCTGGGCACTAGTCTGTCTTTGCAGGACTGACAAATTAGTCGCAAGATTAGAGATTATTAGAAATTATGGTTTAGGAGACACGCAGCTGGAGGTTGCAAGATTCTAAAACTCCCCAAATTGTTCCTGGGGATAACAGCACTAATGTAAAACCTAAGATCTTTGAGATATTTTATAGATCCTGCACTCAATGGCTAAGCTGACACCAGCAAAGATTGATAAACTGGCTGATCTGGTCTTATTGGACCCCACCCAGGAACTCACTCAGTACAAGAAGACAGCTTTGACTCCCTGTGGTTTTATCTCCAGCCCAATCAGTCAGAACTCCAAACTCACTAGACCTCTACCTTCAAAATTATACTTAAAAAAATTCTAAGTTCAGACTGAAACTGGAGACATTATGACTATCTTATTTATAGCAGTAGTTAAATATGATTGTATATGGACAAAAACATTTAATTGCTCAGTTAACTGCTTAGCTTCAAAGATAGTTATTAACCTTATACATAAATATTTCCAAATTTTGATTGTGAAGTTTAAGTCTGAACATAGGCATTGTAACACTGCCAAAGAAGTTCGATCTCTGTTTTGACTAAACTAGAGGAAGGACTATTGGATGTGTTTATTCTTCTCTATTCTGAAAAGAATGGCTTAACTTTGTACTCTTTGAATAACAATGCTGATTTATAAATCTCTGCCTGTAACGGAATGGAAACCTTATGAATGAATTATGTGTCTCTGTCCTGAGCTGGAGAAGGGAATGAGCGGGCTGACATATCACACAGCCCCAGGTGGCGCCGTTCTCTCACACAAGGGTGGAGCTCCAGCCTGTGCTGCCGTGTGTGTCAGTCCCAGGAGGGAGGGAGTGGCCTGAGCACCACAGATTACCAAGTATGTGTGGAAGACATTTGTATTCTTATCTTTGCTATAAATAAATTCATAAAAGTTAAAAAAAAAATTCTAACCCCAAAATTTAGGGGGAGACTGATTTGAGTAATAATAAAATTCCAGTTTGCTGGGTAGAGTGGCTCATGCCTGTAATCCCAGATCTTTGGGAGGCAAAAATCCTCAACAAAATACTACCACTCTGAATGCAACAGCACATTAAAATGATCAGACATCATGATAAAGTTGGATTTATCCAAGGCACACAAGGATGCTTCAACGTACACAAATCAATCAATGTGATACATCACGTCGACAGAATGAAAGGCAAAATTAATTGAATGTGATCATATATAGCATTTATTATGCCTGTCATATATTGAATTTATTACGTTAAGGTATGCACCTTCCACAGCCAGTGTTTTGAGAGTTTTCATTATAAAGGGGTGTTGAATTTTATCTTATGCTTTTTCATCATTAATTGAACATTTCAATTTTCTTCTTAATTTTTTCATTGACCTACTGGACATTCAGGAGCATATTATTTAATTTCCATGTGTTTGTACAGTTTCCAAAATTCCTCTTGTACTGATGTTTACTTTTATTTGATTGTTGTCAGAGAATATGCTTGGTATTATTTTAATTTCTGAGTATCTTATGACTTTTCTGTGATCTAATATATGGTCTATCCTTGAGAGTGATACAGGTGCTCAAGAGAAGAATGTATATTTTGCAGCTGTGGAATGAAACGTTCTGTAAATGTCTATTAGATTTAATTCTTCTATAGCGCAGACTAAATCTGATGTGTTTCTGTTGATTTTCTGTCTGGTAGATCTGTCCAATGCTGAGAGTGGGGTGTTGAAGTCTTCAGCTATTATTATATTGGAGGCTGTATCTCTTTTAGCTCTAATACCCTTTGCTTTATATATGTGGATATTCCATTGTGGGGTGCACATATATTTACAATTTTTATATCCTACTGCTGAATTGACTGCTTTATCGTTAGTGACTTTCTTTGTCTCTTCTTAATAGTTTTTGTCTTGAAATCTATTTTGTCTGATACAAATATAGCTACTCCTGCTACTTTTTGGTTTCCATTGCCAGGGAATACCTTTTTCCATTCCTTTAGTTTCACTCTCTGTATCTTTGTAAGTGAAGTCCATTTCTTGCAGGAAACAGATTAATGGATTTTGTTTTTTCATCCATTCAACCACTCTGTCTTTTGATTGGAGAGTTTAGTGGATTTACATGAAATGTTATTATTAATAAGTAAGAGCTTACTCCTGCTATTTCATAATTTGTTTTCCAATTATTTTGTGGTCTTCTTTTCTTCTTTCCTTTCTTCCTATTTTCTTTAAGTGAAGGTGATTTTTCTCTAGTGGTAAAATTTAATTTCTTTCTTTTCTTTTTTTTTTTTTGAGACGGAGTTTCACTGTTGTTACCCAGACTGGAGTGCCATGGCATGATCTCGGCTCACTGCAACCTCCATCTCCTGGTTTCAAGCAATTCTCCTGCCTCAGCCTCCCGAGTGGCTGGGACAACAGGCGCATGCCACCATGCCCAGCTAATTTTTGTATTTTTAGTAGAGACAGGGTTTCACCTTGTTGACCAGGATAGTCTCGATCTCTCGACCTCATAATCCACCCACCTTGGTCTCCCAAAGTGCTGGGATTATAGGTGTGAGCCACCGCGCCCAGCCTGGTTTTCATTTTTGTGTCTCTGTTATGTGTTTTTGAGTTGACCAAGAGGTTTGTCAATACTATCTAATAACACATTATTTTAAACAGATGACACCTTAACACCGATTGCTTAAATAAACAAACAAGCAAAAAGAAAACTAATAAAAACTCAACACTTAAATTGTGTCCCCTGCTTTTTAACTTTTGTTGTTTCTATTTATATGTTATTGTACTGTACTGTCTTGAATTGTTGTTGTTGTTATTTTTGATTTGTCCATCATTTAGTCTTTCTACCTCAGAGTAATTTATGCACTACAATTACAGTGTTATAATAGTTTATGTTTTTATATGTACTTACTATTACCAGTAGTTTTGCACCTCCAGGTGATTTCTTTTTGCTCATTAATTTTATTTTCTTTCTGACTGATGAAGTCCCTTTAGTATTTCTTATAGGACAGGTCTGGTGTTGATAAAATCTCTGAGCTTTTGTTTGTCTGGAGAAGTCCTTATTTCTCCTTTATATTTGAATGCTACTTTCACAAGATACACTATTTAAGGATAAAACTTCCATTTTTTTTCTGCATTTTAGACCACCCTTTCATGACCTGTAAGGTGTCCACTAAAAGTCCACTGCCAGATGTACTGGAGTGCCAATGTATATTATTGTTTTTTTACTCTTGCTGCTTTTAGATTCTTTCTTTATTCTTGACCTTTGGGAATTTGATTTTTAAATACCTTGAGGTAGTGTTCTTTAGGTTAATTCCGATTAATATTTTATAAGCTTCTGGTATTTGAATATTGAGATATTTCTTTAGGCTTTGGAAGTTCTCTGTTAACATCTCTTTGAATAAACTTTCTACCCCTATCTTTTGTCCATTTCTGCTTTAAGGCCAATTACTCTTAGATTTGTCCTTTTGGGGCTGTTTTCTAGATCTTGAAAGCATGCTTGCTTCTTTTTTTCTTTTCTCTTTTGTCTTCTCTGACTGTGCATTTTCAAATATCTTGTGTTTAATCTCACCAATTATTTTTTCTGCTTTTGATAATGCTATTCATGAGTGCTAGGTAGTTACGTTAATATATAGCTAGTGCTAGGAGCCAGGTTTCTCACAGTTTGAGTGGAAACTTCCACATTAGGCAAGAAAGGTTAAAATTATTCATTATTCAAGTGGTAATGTATTTTAGTTGCACACATCAATATAAATTCATTATTAGTTTAATGTAGATACAGATAGTAACATATAGATATATTCCTAGAAATGTGTGTGAGATAGCATACATACATAGCTTTATTTGATTTGTTAGCTGAGAGGACCCAGATATAATGGCATCCCAATAGCAATGACCAGATTTTCCACCAAATCTTGATTTTTGATACCACTCTCCAATTAAAAGAACCAGCAACCCTTAGAGAAATGTCCTATTCTTATTACCAGATAATAAATACATTTTAAAAAAGCCTCAAGCATTTTATAGCTCAAGAAAATAAGAAATTCTCCCCACCAAATATAAAGAAGGAAAGAAATACTTAGTTCATCAAAAACAAAAAACCTGAAAGAGCTCACCTTGGCCAAAGCTGGAACAAGGTGAGTACCAATATAAATAAGATAATATGGTATTAGAGCCCGTGTGTGTGTGTGTGTGTGTGTGTGTATGTGTGTGTGTGTGCATGCACGTTGTGTGTGTGTTTGTGTCTCTCTAGTGTTATTATTAAACAATTAAATAAATCAAAGACAGAAAAACAAGAGACAAATCTCTTGTGTGGAAGAAATACAAATTGCTTTTGCCTTAAAGCAGTAGAACACAACTCATTCTTTAAGCATAAGCTGTTCTTAGTGACTTCTTTCATAATAGCACAGTATAAAAGCTATGAAATATAGTATCTACAGTGGAGAAATCTGAAAAATGCTACCTCAGTAATATGGTTTGGCTGTGTCCCCACCCAAATCTCTCCTTGAATTTCAATAATCCCCATGTCTCTAGGGCAGGAACACGTGGAGATAATTGGGTCATAGGGGTGATTTCTCCCATACTATTCTCATGGTAGTGAGTAAGTATCATAAGATGTAATGGTTTTATAAATGAAAATTCTCCTGCACATGCCCTCTTGCCTGCTGCCATGTAAGACATGACTTTGCTCCTCATTCACCTTCTGCCATGATTGTGAGGCTTCCCCAGCCTTCTGGATCTGTGAATCAATTAAACCTCTTTCCTTTATAAATCAACCAGTCTTGGGTATGTCTTTATTAGCAGCTTGAGAAAAGACTAATATACTCAGGTAGGTGATCAAAGTTAACAGCAAGAGTTATATCATGTTAAGAGTACATACCCTTAAAACGAAGTGATGAAAAATGGCATTTCATCACTGTTCTTGTTCTGCCAAAGGCCAATAAATCCAAACTAATGATAAGTAAAAGAGCAGATAAATCGAAATTATGGGACATTCTACAACATATATCACCAGGACTGCTCAAAATATCGAGCATATAAAAAAACAAGAAAAGTGTGAAACAGTTACACAGCCAAGGGGAGCCTAAGGAGACATGACTATTAAACATAACGTGTTACTCCGTATGAGTTACTGGAACAGGAAAAAGACATCAGTTAAAAATTAAGAAAATCTTTGTTTTCAAACCCAAGAACTTTAGTTAACAAAAATGTATCAGCATATGTTTGTTCATTGTAACCAATACACCATGCTAATTTAAGATGTTGATAATAGGGAAACTGGGTAGACATGGAATATATTGAAACTCTACTATCATTATAATTTTTCTGTAAACCTAAATCTGTCCAAAATAATATTTACTTTAATATTCCACTTTTTTACTCTTTGGAGCTGTAGCTCTACTGTTTGCCATTTTCTCTTAGGGTGTAACTTTGTACTGTGACTTCATGTTCAACTGAATTTTTTTCTTCTTCATAAGGAAAACTCTGTGAAAAGCGGGTTATTTATACATGTACAGAGATAATTTCCTCTTGCTTTATCCATAAGGATATCAGCCCAAACTTCTTTATTTCCTCAACTTGCAGTTTCTCGCACTGCTATACAGACAGCATTTGCGCATACTGTGTGAATGTAAGGGGGTGACTACAGTGATCACAAGAGACTTTTACTCCTGAACTAGTCTTGACATATATACATTTTTATGTTGCCTATGGTTGCTACCCCAGAATATCTCTTTTTACTAAGATTTTTTTTTTAGCTCTCCAGGGTTCCAGATTTATGAGGTATCTCATTTCAAGTTCTTTTCCCTTTATTTCCCAAAGTTTTGTTAGTTAACATCCTTTAAAACATAAGCCTTATGTCACAGAGATAAGCAAGCCCAGCTTCTACTGAACATTCTCTTTCAGTTGCTTCCTCAGTTTTGGCTGATAAAATGTGTATTCCTCTCCTAACCTCAACTATGCATTAGAAAAGACAATTCATTTTTAAAATGGTTTTTATTATGGTAACATATATATAGTTTAGTGGTAATAAATACATTTATATTCTTATTTCTGTTCTTTAATCCTCCCTTTCTCTTTGTTTTCCCTACCTGTCGTAACCACCATTCTACTCTCTATCTTCATACCATCCACTCTTTTTAAACTCCCACATGAGGGAGAATATGTGACATTTGTCTTTTTCGTAATCACTTAACATAATGGCCTACAGTTTCATCCATGAAACTACAAATGAAAAACGTATGTATTTTATGGAAGAATAACATTCCATTGTGTATGGCACCACATTTTCTTTATCCATTAATCCCTTGATGGGAGATTTCATATTTTGACCATTGTGAATAATGCTGCAATAAACATAGGAGTACAGACATCTCTTTGATATAGTGAATTCCTTTCTTTGGGATATACATCCAGTAGTGCATTTCTGAATCATGTGGAAGTTTTATTTTCAGTATTTTGAGGAAACTCTATCCATACTAATTTTCTTAGTGGCTATACTAATTTACATTCCCGTCAACAGAGTATTAGGTTCCCCTTTCTCTACATCCTTGCCAGCACCTGTTACGGCCTGTATTTTGATACAAGCCATTTTAACCTGGGTGAGATACATCAAATTGGGGTTTCTTTTGGAGTGGAAAAGATATTTCTATTTTCACTCAATATTTCTACAGATTTTAAATGGAAAGATGTTCCTCATATATAAACCATTATCTTTTGTGGTTACATTTATAGTTTTTAATTATTTCTGATTCTAATGTCAGGTTTAGAAAGTATATACCAAGTTTAAATAGATTGTCACAAATTGTACTTAAATTTAAATTTTAAATTCTATATACATTTTAATTACTCTGAATTCATTTAGTATATATTTTGAGTTCTATATTAAATATGTTCTATGTGTATGTAGATCTTTACATATATATTTTTTATATAGATATGCTTTTCTTATATTAGCCTGATTCCAATAACATGTAATCAATATGAATGTATTCTATTTTTTTATTGCGTTTTAGGTTTTGGGGTACATGTGCAGAACATGGAAGATAGTTGCATAGGTACACACATGGCAGTCTGATTTGCTGCCTTCCTCCCCTTCACCCACATCTGGCATTTCTCCCCAGGCTATCCCCCCTCAGATCCCCCCACCGCTGTCCCTCCCCTATTCCCCCCAATAGACCCCAGTGTGTAGTGCTGCCCTCCCTATGTACATGTGTTCTCATTGTTCATCACCCGCCTATGAGTGAGAACATGTGGTGTTTCATTTTCTGTTCTTGTGTCAGTTTGTGGAGAATGATGTTCTCCAGATTCATCCATATCCCTACAGAGGACACGAATGCATCATTTTTTATTGCTGCATAATATTCCATGGTGTATATGTGGCACATTTTCCCAGTCCAGTCTATCGTCGATGGGCAATTGAGTTGATTCCAGGTCTTTGCTATTGTAAACAGTGCTGCAATGAACATTCGTGTGCATGTGTCCTTATAGTAGAATGATTTATAGTCCTTTGGATATATACCCAGTAATGGGATTGCTGGGTCAAATGGAATTTCTATTTCTATGTCCTTGAGGAATGGCCACACTGTCTTCCACAATGGTTGAACTAATTTACACTCCCACCAGCAGTGTAAAAGTGTTCCTATTTCTCCACATCCTCTCCAGCATCTGTTGTCTCCAGATTTTTTAATGATTGCCATTCTAACTGGGGTGAGATGGTATCTTAATGTAGTTTTGATTTGCATTTCTCTAATGACCAGTGATGATGAGCATTTTTTCATATGTTTGTTGGCCTCATGTATGTCTTCTTTTGTAAAGTGTCTGTTCATATCCTTTGCCCATTTTTGAATGGGCTTGTTTGTTTTTTCTTGTAAATCTGTTTGAGTTCTTTGTAAATTCTGGATATCAGCCCTTTGTCAGATGGGTAAACTGCAAAAATTTTTTCCCATTCTGTTGGTTGCCAGTTCACTCTAGTGATGGTTTCTTTTGCCATGCAGAAGCTGTGGACTTTGATTAGGTCCCATTTGTTTATTTTGGCTTTTGTTTCCAATGCTTTGGTCTTTTGGTCATGAAGTCCTTGCCTACTCCTATGTCCTGAATGGTTTTGCCTAGATTTTCTTCTAGGGTTTTTATGGTGCCAGGTCTTATGTTTAAGTCTTTAACCCATTGGGAGTTAATATTAGTATAAGGTGTCAGGAAAGGGTCCAGTTTCTGCTTTCTGCATGTGGCTAGCCAGTTTTCCCAACACCATTTATTAAACAGGGAATCCTTTCTCCATTGCTTGTTTCTGTATGGTTTATGAAATATTGTATGGTTGTAGACATGTTGTGTTGCCTCCGATGCCTCTGTTCTGTTCCATTGGTCTATATCTCTGTTTTGGTACCAGTACCATGCTGTTTTGATTAGTGTAGCCTTGTAGTATAGTTTGAAGCCTAGTAGTGTGATGCCTCCTGTTGTGTTCTTTTTGCTTAGAATTGACTTGGCTATGCAGGCTCTCTTTTGGCTCCATATGAAGTTTAAGGCAGTTTTTTCCAGTTCTGTGAAGAAGGTCATTCATAGCTTGATGGGGACATTGAGTCTGTAAATTACTTTGGGCAGTATGGCCATTTTCACAATATTGATTCTTCCTAACCTTGAACATGGAATGTTTCTCCACCTGTTTGTGTCCTCTCTTATTTCGTTGAGCAGTGGTTTGTAGTTCTCCTTGAAGAGGTCCTTTACATTCCTTATTAGTTGCATTCATAGGTATTTTGTTCTCTTTGCAGCAATTGTGAATGGTAGTTCATCTTTATTTGGCTCTCTTTCAGTCTGTTATTGGTGTATAGGAATGCTTGTGATTTTTGCACATTGATTTTGTATCCTGAGACTTTGCTGAAGTTTCTTATCAGTTTCAGGATTTTTTTGGGCTGAGATGATGGGATCTTCTAGATATACTATCATGTCATCTGCAAATAGAGACAATTTGGCTTCCTCCTTTCCTATTTGAATACCCTTTATTTCTTTTTCTTGCCTGATTGCTCTGGCTAGAACTTCCAGTACTAAGTTGAATAGGAGTGATGAGAGAGGGCATCCTTGTCTAGTGCCAGATTTCAAAGGGAATGCTTCCAGTTTTTGCCCATTCAGTATGATATTGGCTGTTGGTTTGTGGTAAATAGCTTTTATAATTTTGTGATACGTTCCATCAATACCGAGTTTATTGAGGGTTTTTAGCATAAATCACTGTTGAATTTTGTCAAAGGCCTTCCCTGCATCAATTGAGATAATCATGTGGTTTTTGTTTTTGGTTCTGTTTATGTGGTGGATTACATTTATAGATTTGTGTATGTTGAACCAGCCTTGCATCCCCTGGATGAATCCTACTTGATCATGCTGGATAAGCTTTTTGATGTGCTGTTGCAATCAGTTTGCCAGTATTTTATTGAAGATTTTTGCATCTATGTTCATCATGGATATTGGCCTGAAGTTTTCTTTTCTTTTTGAGTCTCTGCCGGGTTTTGGTATCAGGATGATGTTGGTCTCATAAAATGATTTGGGAAGGATTCCCTCTCTTTGAATTATTTGGAATAGTTTCACAAGGAATGGTGACAGTTTTTCTTTGTGTGTCTGGGAGAATTCGGCTGTGAACCCGTCTGGACCTGGGCTTTTTTTGAGTGGTAGGCTTTTAATTGCTGCCTCAACTTCAGACCTTGTTATTGGTCTATTCATAGTTTCGGCTTCCTCCTGGTTTAGCCTTGGGAGGACACAAGTGTCCAGGAATTTATCCATTTCTTCCAGGTTTACTAGTTTATGTGCATAGAGTTGTTTGTAATATTCTCTGATGATGGTTTGAATTTCTGTGGAATCTGTGGTGATTTCCCCTTTATTGTTTTTTATTTCATCTTTTTTGTTATTCTCTCTTTTCTTTTTTATCAATCTGGCTACTGGTCTGTCTATTTTGTTGATCTTTTCAAAAAAACAGCTCTTGAATTTATTGATTTTTTGAAGGGCTTTTCGTGTCTCTATCTCCTTCATTTCTGCTCCAATCTTAGTTATTTATTGTCTTCTGCTAGGGTTTGAGTTTTTTTGATCTTGCTCCTTTAGCTCTTTCAATTTTAATAATAGGGTGTCAATTTTGGATCTCTCCACTCTTCTCATGTGGGCACTTATTGCTATATATTTTCCTCTAGAGACTGCTTTAAATGTGTCCCAGAGATTCTGGTATGTTGTGTCCTCATTCTCATTGGTTTTGAAGAACTTCTTTATTTCTGCGTTCATTTCATTGTTTATCCAGTCAACATTCAAGAGCCAGTTGTTCAGTTTCCATGAAGCTGTGCAGTTCTGAGTTAGTTTCTGAATTCTGAGTTCTAACTTTATTGCACTGTGGTCTGAGAGACTGTTTGTTATGATTTCCGTTCTTTTACATTTGCTGAGGAGTGATTTACTTCCAATTATGTGGTCAATTTTAGAGTAGGTGTGATATGGTGCTGAGAAGAATGTATATTCTGTGGATTTGTGGTGAGAGTTCTGTAAATGTCCATCAGGTTTGCTTGTTCCAGGTCTGAGTTCAAGTCCTGGATATCCTTGTTAATTTTCTGTCTGGTTGATCTGTCTAATATTGACAGTGGGGTGTTAAAGTCTCCCACTATTATTGTGTGGGAGTCTAAGTCTCTTTGTAAGTCATTAAGAACTTGCCTTATATATCTGGGTGCTCCTGTATTGGGTCAGTATATATTTAGGATAGTTAGCTCTTCTTGTTGTATCAATCCTTTTACCATTATGTAATGTCCTTTTTTGTCTCTTTTGATCTTTGTTGCTTTAAAGTCTATTTTATCAGAGACAAGAATTGCAACTCCTGCTTTTTCTTGCTCTCCATTTGCTTGGTAACTCTTCCTCCATCCCTTTATTTTGAGCCTTTGTGTATCCTTGCATGTGAGATGGGTTTCCTGGATACAGCACACCGATGGGTTTTGGCTTTTTATCCAATTTGCCAGTCTGTGTCTTTTGATTGGTGCATTTAGTCCATTTACATTTAGGGTTAATATTGTTATGTGTGTATTTGATACTGCCATTTTGATGCTAGCTGGCTGTTTTGCCCATTAGTTGACACGGATTCTTTATTTTGTTGATGCTCTTTAGCATTTGGTATGTTTTTGGAATTGCTGGTACTGGTTGTTCCTTTCTATGTGTAGTGCTTCTTTCAGAAGCTCTTGTAAAGCAGGCCTGGTGGTGACAAAATCTCTGAGTACTTGCTTGTTCACAAAGGATTTTATTTTCCCTTCCCTTCTGAAGCTCAGTTTGGCTGGATATGAAATTCTGTGTTGAAAGTTCTTTTCTTTAAGGATGTTGAATATTGGCCCCCACTCTCTTCTGGCTTATAGGGTTTCTGCCAAGAGATCTGCTGTGAGTCTAATGGGCTTCCCTTTTTGGGTGACCCGACCTTTCTCTCTGGCCACCCTTAGCATTTTCTCCTTCATTTCTACCCTGGTGAATCTGACGATTATGTGCCTTGGGGTTGCTCTTCTTGCAGAATATCTTTGTGGTGTTCTGTGTATTTCCTGGACTTGAATATTAGCCTGCCTTGCCAGGTTGGGGAAATTTTCCTGGATAATATCTTGAAGAGTATTTTGAAGCTTGGATTCATTCTCTTCGTCACATTCAGGTACACCTATCAAATGTAGATTAGGTCTCTTCACATAGTCCCACATTTCTTGGAGACTTTGTTCATTTTTTTTTTTGCACTTTTTTCTCTAATCTTGCCTTCTCATTTTATTTCATTGAGTTGATCTTCGACCTCTGATATCCTTTCTTCTGCTTGGTCAATTCAGCTGTTGAGACTTGTGCATGCTTCATGAAGTTCTCGTGTTGTGTTTTTCAGCTCCTTCAATTCACTCATATTCCTCTCTAAGTTGTCCATTCTTGTTATCATTTCCTCAAATCTTTTTTCAATGTTCTTAGTTTCTTTGCATTGAGTTAGAATGTGTTCTTTTAGCTCATGGAATTTTCTCATTACCCACCTTCTGAAGTCTGATTCTGTCATTTCATCACACTCATTCTCCATCCAGTTTTGTTCCCTTGCTGGTGAGGGGTTGTGGTCCCTTGTAGGGGGTGAGGTGTTCTAGTTTTGGGTGTTTTCCTCTTTTTTGTGCTGGTTTCTTCCCATCTTTGTGGGTTTATCCACCTGTCATCCGAGTAGTTGCTGACTTTCTGATTGGGTCTCCAAGTGGACATCCAGATTGTTGATGATAGAGTATTTCTGTTTCTTAGTTTTCCTTCTAACAGTCTAGCCCCTCTGCTGTAGGACTGCTGAGGTCCACTCCCGGCCCTGCTTGCCTGAGGAACACCTGTAGCAGCTGTGGAACAGTGAGGGTTGCTACCAGTTTCTTCTTCTGCTATCTTTGTCCCAGAATGATGCCTGCCAAATGTCAGTCTGATCAGTCCTTTGTGATGTGACTCTTTGGATATACAGGGGTCAGGGAGCTGCTTGAGGAGACAGTCTGTACTTTATAAGAGCTCAAGTGCTGAGCTATGAGCTCCATTGTTCATTCAGGGCTGCTAGGCAGGTACGTTTAAGTCTGCTGCAGCAGAACTCATAAAGCCCCATTTTTTCCTCAGGTGCTCTGTCCCGGGGAGTTAGGGCTTTATTTATGAGTATCTGTTGCACTGTGCTGCCCAGAAAGGAGTCAGTCTAGTCACTGCCTGCTTGCAGAGGCTATGCTGAGCTGCTCTGGGCTCAGCCTTGCTGCCATGGGCTCTGCCCTGTTGCCGTGGGCTCTGCCCTGCTATTGTGGGCTCCACCCTGCTGTCATGGGCTCACCCTGCTGCCATGTGTAATTCCCTGTAGTCCTGTTTATATGGCTGTGGTTAGAAGTGCCATGGCAATGATGGCCCGCCTTCGTAATGGTAGACTCTCTCTGTTATGGTGGGTTGCCTCAGCAATGGCAGGTTGCCTCGGCAATGACAGGCTGCGTCAGCAGTGGCAGAGTACCTCCCTAGTGGTGGAGTGCCTTGGTAGTGGAGGACGCCCCTCCGAGCTGCACTGTCCTGGGTTCAGCTGTGCTTGCCATGAAACTCTCAACCCCGAGCATTTTCAATTGCTGTTTTTTGTTTGTTTGTTTGTTTGTTTTTGTGGGCATGGGACCCTCTGAGCCTGATCACCTGGCTTCCTGCCTCAGAGCCCCTTTTTTTTGTTGTTGTTGAACGGTTGACTCTCTCCCCTATGTTCCAGTCATCTGCTGAAAGGGCGCCGGGATCTTTGTGATTTCCCATGTGGTGACCCATGGCACCAGCTGAAACAACATCACTGCCCAGGACTCTCCTGACCTGGTTTACTGTTTAAGTCCCATTTAATCAGATGAATGTGCTAATCTGCCTTCCCAAATATCAAATTGCCAGTTTAACAGGGCAACCAGACCAGTGTATTTTGTATGGAGTGCCTGTGTGCTGTGGCGCCAGCTGAAACAGCTGCGCCAGCCCAAACAGCCACGCTGGCCCAAACAGCCACTCTGGTGTTTCGTGGAGCTCCTACACATGGGAATCTCCTGGTCTGTGGGCAATAAGGATCCATCTGGAAATGTGGTATCCACTCACCCTCTGTGCTTTCACTGGGAGCTGCAATCCTGAGTTGCTCCTATAGTGCCATCTTCTCCTCTCTCTGTATTCTTTTATTTTCATGCCACATTGATCATACACTAAATCCCACATACATCTTTTGTTCAGTTTTTAATCTACATTCTGTTGAATTAATTAAACAATGTATTTCTTTTCCCAAACTTTTAATGATCAAATATAATACCCTTCTTTTTTTTAATCAGCTAAAATGAACCCTTATTTTTTTGATTACATATTACACTGAACAGTTCTGAAGCTTTATTTCAGAACAAATATCTGCTGTCACCTTTCTGTCTTTTAATGTTTATGAAGGAATTTAAAGAAAACAAATTCACCAGTGAGAGTCTTGTGGGAGTGCATTGCATTTATAGATTAATGTTAGTATTGCTAAATTTTATTGTTAATTAACAAATTACTCAACATTTCTATGACTCAATCACTTTGTCTTTAAAACATGTTTAATGATGTACCTGCTTGATAGTGGTAGTACATAGCACATAAGAGCACTTCGAGTATAAATAAGAAGAGCATTGTTAGTACGTAGCACAAGTCAGAAAGAGCTGGTAAAAAAGGAGTCGGAAATCCTTGAGAGAGTGGATACCTGATGAAGTAATATTTCAGAGGAGGCAACAAGTGACAGGGCTCCAAAGTCCTGGCAGAGGGCCAATGTCTTACTTGTTATGTCAGATGAGAAAGTAAAAAATATTTAGATTAGATGGTGGTGATTTAGATAAATTTTAGGATTAGAGGTAGGAGATTGAATTAACCTTTTTTTTCAGAGAAATAAAAGGAAGGTCAACTGCTAAAATACAGAAAATATTTTGTGGTAAGAGGTGTTAGACGAGTACAGATGCTTGAAATAGTAGCTGTGGAGAATGAGAAAGAAATAGATAGGAAAACATAACAATTTCTGACAGTGTCGACATTCCAGTTAAGAATGGACACTGTGATAGATTACACTATATTTTCCAATTCTTCACTCTGCTTTAACAAGGTTATACTCTCACAGTTTTTGGCAGGTAGCATAGCAGTACTCTCCCACAAACTATCTGGCCCCTCAACGTTGGGCCTGGCTGGTGATGTGTTTTTGGTTTGGCTAATGAAATATCAAGAAATGTGAAGCAAGCAGAGGCCTAGCTGCACATTGGCTTAGCTATTGAGCTTCACTGTAGGATGAACAGACTTAAGTAGCCACAGGTCCAAAGAGGGCTAGTCTTGCAAAGCAGTTCTGAACCAACTCAGAGCCTGAAGCCAGACTTAGGTATTCTCCTGACAGAGCAGAGGCAGCCATATTACTGCCAGCCAAGTCCTCACCTAGACCAGACAAAATGCAGTCAGCCTGCAAAGCCACGAACATTAAAAAATGAATAATTACTAAGCAATTGTGTTTTAAGGTGGTTTGTTAGGCAGATTATTGCAGCAATCGTTGACTAATATAGAGACCATAAATATGTACCAGTACTAAAATGTGTAGTTATTTTATTGAACAACGTTTATGAGGCATAGTATAGGAATGGAAAAGAAGAATGAATTCATTCACATTTGTGATTTTTTTAAATAAGAGGCATGGGAACAATTGATAAGGTAATGGTTAATGTTATGAACAAATTTCTTTGATATTAAAGAAAAATTACTAGCTTTTCTGCTGTAATATTTTTCTCTGAATCTGTTACTTAAAACATATGTGTGTGTGTGTGTGTGCACGTGTGTGTGTGCATGCATGCGTGTACACCTTGGGACTTTTAAAAAGTTATTTGAAATCAATTAACCTTTTATATTTCTGTCTGAGTTATTTTTCTCAAACATAAATCAAACCATGAATTAATCTCTTGTTTCTAGGCATTCATTTCAAAATCTTTCTCTTACTTGGTCTCTGCTACCCAGACTGCATGCTACCTCTTTAACCTCCTATCTGGATATTATTTTGCCCATTCTACGTGACAGAGTCCTACTGAGGGCTGTCATGCTTTTACTTTGATATTCATTCTATATGTCAGACCATTTCCCATGTAAACATATAGTTGTAAGCATAGACAAACACACACACACACCACACACACACACACAAACCCTAGAGAACCCCAATTCAGATGTCACCAACATCTTCAACACACACAACCCAGATACACTGGCTTGGTTTTGCTCTTAATTAAGGTATTGAATTACTTTGATACCACCTAGTAAAGAGTCACTACCTTTAACTCACTGAGTGCCCTGTCACTCTCATTTTTCTGGCCTTCCATGAGATTTTCTGCCCTTTTTCAAGAATCTAGCAACTACGGGATCAATGCCTGCCACAGCTGGGGTTATCCAGGTCCTTTCCCAGCTCTAGAACCAGTATCTTTACTCCTGTCGGTCTGTGTATATGGCGGACTCTGTATTAATATATTTTCATATCACCTTGAATATAACCCTGTATACTGATGCAGCACTTTCTTACTTGAACATAGGTGTATGTATAAATCTATTATAGAAAACTGTTTACTCTTAAAGCTAGGAGCAATATCTTTATAGTTCTTTTATCCCAAGTGCTTAAAGTTCAAAAAGAATCAGATAATCCAAAAGTTATTCTCAACTGATGACATAATAAATCATGTCTGAAATAATATTTAGAAATATCTATACTTATAAATTTTGAAATACTTAAACCTGATTTTAATTCACTCCTCTAATTTTCATTCCTTTTGCATGGCTGGTCAGTGATCCATTTTAATTTGGAAATAAAGTGATTTTATCATGTCCTAGGTTTCTTCCAAAGCTTCATGTGAGTTTCAGACAGCAACACTTTAAAGATGACAGATAGATCATAGACATTTGCCTCATTCTCTTCTGTCTCGTGAAGACTGGAGTTTAAGGCAGGACAATGTGAATGAGTCAGGTACCTCATATCATCTTCATGTATTAATTTTGAAAGTTGCCTAGTTAACAGAAATACATGGAAAACCTCCCATGTCTGAGACCTTTAGAAAAACCATTTGAACAGTCTATTACACAGCGAATTACTAACAATTCCAATTCACCAGTCTCAGTGCAAGGCATATGCTTCAAATTCAAATCAACTTCAGTGTCCTTCAGCTGTCTGAAAATGGCCACTCCAAATGATTGCCTTGTGTATAATTCTGGTTTTATTATCTAGACATATTAAAGAGTTTATAGATTTACATATTGAAGCTTCAGCCTCAGGCTTTAGTGACTTATTGCTATGTCATGGCTCATATCCTTTCTTTAATACTGTGTTTTCTAGAGATACAACCGATCAAGTCACAGGCTGTATGTCATGACTGTCATTGTTCAAGGGACTCAGAATCTGGGGGTCAGGTTCATTCTTCAAGGACTTCTGCTACAAGTAGATCTTTGCACCATCATCAATCACATTTTTAAAATAGATTTTTTGGCTATTATAATTTTCCAACATAAATAACATAATTTTCTGAATCCAGGGTCATTGTTCTCTTCAACCTTACGCAGCAAAAACTAAGATCTGAAGGGACGGATATCCCAGAACCTAGATAGTGAACAAATTGCGAAAAGATTTTTATTAAATAAATTAGGTCACACCCTCCACACACACACAACCTTGTCAATGACACATAATTTTTAAACCTGTTCTTGAATTTTCTACCTGTTTGTTAATCATTCTTTTGTTCTGTGAAGCCGAGTAGTAAAGTGTGTGTGTGTGTGTGTGTGTGTGTGTGTGTGTGTGTGTGTTGGAGTAATGATATGTAAACAGGAGGAAGTAAAGGGTTTCTAAAAATTGAGATTACAGGACAGAATGAATCCTGGGGATGAAGAGTTAGAGAAAACTATAGTTATACAAACACAAGATTAAAATAAGCAATCAAAAAGCAACGGAATCTGAACTACAGAAAGCCCATTTTGAAGTAATGGCACGTGGAAGAAAGGACTATATTTACAAACAGATGTTAAAGGGCAAAAAGAACACTACTATGCACAGAGAAGTGGATTTGTTAATAGAGGAGTCTGCCTACTGTCTGCCCATTTTTATTTATGTATTATTTAGTTTCGAGATGGAGTTTTGTTCTTGTTGCCCAGGCTAGAGTGCAATGGCATGAGTGGTCTCAGGTTGCTGCAACCTCCGTCTCCTGAGTTTAAACTATTCTCCTGCCTCAGCCTCCTGAGTCGCTGGGATTACAGGTGCCCACCACCTTGCCTGCCTATTTTTTGTATTTTTTAGTTGAAACGTGTTTTATTACATTTGCCAGGCTGGTCTCGAACTCCTGAGGGCAAGCCCAATAGTGGTGACTTGGCAATTATCAGAGAGAAGTGCTGCATAACACATAAGCACTAAGTAGTCCCAGGTTTCAGTTTCCTTCATTCCTGTAAGATGATGGCTGTTTGCTTCTCTTAGTCATAGATAGAGGGTGGGTGGCCTGTGTTCCTTCATGTTCCATTTTTCTCCCCCCACAGCTGATATCATTATGAATCATGGCCTTCAGTTTCAGTGAATAGAGGTGCTGCCTCGGATTCCTTCTCAACATTCCACTGGGAAAAACTAATTTGTCATAACTACTTAGGCTGTAGTTTTTATGAAGCTATAATTTAGAAATCTATGCAGGAAGTAATAAGATTTCCACATTAACTCATGAAGAATAATAAAGAGTGTTTTGATTCTTTTTTCTCCAGGGCACATATTTCGTAAGAATATATAACTTCCATTAATGAATCCAAAAAAAAAGACTAATAACAATGTTGATATAAAACAGCTACCACTTAATATTTACCTAGTATGTCCCAAACACTGTGATAAGTTCTTTACTATTCTTATCTTGTTTAATCTTAATAATAATTCTATGAGATAGGAATTGATATATCTGCAATTGCTAAGAAGGAAACCAAGGCTTAGAGAAGCAAAATAACGTGTTCAAGAGTACTGAAAAATTAGCTGACAGCCAATATTTGCTAGCCAGTTGTTCTGACTCCAAAGCCTATTGTCTTAACAATTACATTAAACTTCCTCTCCACTTCAGCTAAAGTCCAGTATTCAGAGGCAGACTTCTCTTTGCTGAGAAAGTTGCATGGCAATGACCTCATTGTGTAGCACTTGAAAGGAGTACTTTCTCATTAATTAAGGAAAATTCCCTTTTGGCAAGAGCAGTCCCCATTGTAATGAAAGCACAGCACCGGTCTTCAATTTAATAGGGATGCTTTCAGCTCTGAGGGCAAGGAAGGAGGCAGCTGTGAGTCATTACTTATTGCCACACTCAGTCAGAGGAACAATCATCAAACAAAAGGGCCATATTCTTTACGCCAGGTTGCTAGAGCAAAAATAGTGCTTCCTCTCACTTTCAACCTAAGCTTATTTGATTATGAATCAGCTGTTACTAACTTTAGAGCAGTGGTTACCACTTGGGGTCTAGTAAGAATGCGATGATGTCCACATGCTGTCATTATTACTTCTAAAGCCTAATGGAAATTGTTCCGGTAGCTGTACTAAGGTTTTATAGATTAATGAAGACACAAAATGCCCCTGATTTGGATAAGGATGTTATCAAATTAATGTGGTTATTGTAGGATGAAACCCCAAAGCTATATGTATTTCCCTCCAAAAGTCTGGATTGCAGGCAATTTCCCATTGCATTCACATCTCTGCTTTAAAATGTCTCCATCCCATATGATACTGTCACTTGTGCTACAGATGTCAGCAGGAAATGAACCAGAAAGGCTTATAATAATGGCTTTCATGTGAAGGTCAACATACTGATATATCGTAGTGATTATATTTAGTAGAACTACACAATAAAACTGAAGATGTGGGGCTACTGAACTCTGACTCTAAAAGCCAACATTTAGATTTATGGAACACTATCTGTTTCCTCCCACATTTTCATTTGTGGGACTGAAAGTGGCTAGGAGGGGAGGCCAAAATTTAGTTAATGTATATTATTAATATGTAATAAGGACTAGGTAGTGTGTTATGGTAACTCATTTATTCCCTACAACAACCCAATGAAGCAGGACCAATTATTGTCCCTGGGTGAGGGAAATTAGTTTCTGAGACATGGGGCCACATAGTTAACAAGCCACTGAGTTGAAGTTCACACGAGCCTGATAATGCTGCCCTTAATGTCAGTCAGATAGAGTGAGGCCTTTTTCAGATGTTCCAGATCTGCTGCTTCTTTTCACTTACTTGGCTCCTTGTACAAAAGCTGGTCACAACATTAATCCTAAGCATCTTCATGTTGTTTATTTACAGACTCTGTATACAACAGAGTCTGTATATAAACAGAATTTGGGCTGTGGCTTCCCATACAAGAACAATCCTCGTTCGTTTGACATTAGGAACACTGGATCCCATTCAAATGAAACCACATACTTTATTGATATCTATCCTATCTTGCTTATGAGAAAGAATCATTTGGGTATACAAAACGATCTTGCAAAAGTCTAGAACCCTGTCTGATATGGATACCTTTCAATAGAGTTTCAATTATAAAAAAAAATTAGCACAAGTTCAAGGCTCTAGATCGGAAAAAAAAAGAAAAAGAAAATAAGAAGAGTAAGTTTCCACTGTTAGTCACTACAATACTCTGAGTTATACAGTTTCACATCTTCCCAAGATGACTCTGCAGTATAGCACATGAGATTGTAGCTGAATCCTCTTATCTGGCCCTATCCCTCTCTTGATAATGTGGTGGAGGGGATAAAAGTTTGAGATTAGAAAAACATGGATTTGAATCCTAAAAACTATGTGAATTCAAAGAAATTACAACTCCCTTGACTAAATGGTAGCTATCTTCCTCAAAAAAAAAAAAAAAAAACTCTGAAATACTGTAAAGATATGATCTCCATAAAGGTCAATCAGTATCCTACTATTCCTGCAACAATGCTCAATAGGTTTATGCACACAATCATCATTTCACTTGATAACTTACTATCCTCTTCTCACATTTTCCATACATTCTCATGAACGATTAGACCTACTTAATGACATGTGCTTCTAATTCATTCCTATAAGATTATTTTGCATCTCTCTTTAGACCATGGCCTCTGATTTTGCCTCTCAAAAATCCTTAGTTGATAAAAAAAGTCAAATAATTATATTCAAATATTTTTCAAGTTGTGAAAAGAAATCACTAAACCAAATAGCAAGAAATGACACCAGAATAGCAAGAAGATTCTTACATATATTGCAATTGGACAACGTACTTTCAAATTACAGCTTGAGCAAATCCCACAAGCCGCTAACCTTTAGAAGCATAGCTACAGCAATAAATATGTAAACATAACATTTTCTGAAAGCACAAACAAAAACCTGATCTCAAGTTTCATGCAATACGAGGACAGTCATGTTGAAGATACAGACATGAAACGTTAATCATTGTGTTCTACATGGAAATTATTCTCAGCTTACCATGAAAGACCATAAGATATTAAGATTCATGTAAATGGAGATGGAGTCAGGATGGTTACATCCCAGTTAGACAGGAAATTCTTATGATGTTGACAAAAAAAACTGACACTCAAATTTTATAAAGCTGACTTTACTGCCTTATATTTCAGGATTTCTTTTTTTTTCGAGGAGTTAATTTAGGACATCTCCTGAGAACTGGTGACAGATAATTTTGTTTTCTGGTATCACAAAATGGAAGAGAAACTTATTTTCATGAATACTCACACTTCCATTCTCACTCCATCAACCCTCCCAATTTCAAACACTAGAAATCTTAAATACTTTTCCAAGGAAATTCTCATTGTTTTCCTATGTTTTTGTTCTTCCGTTTTACTTGTGAAATTCATGATTATTTTTCTAATAATATTATCTTGATGTAATTCTGATAATGTGGGGGAAACAGCCAATGAAAAACTTCTGATGCAATAGTCAATATGTAATTTTTGAAATTGGCAAGAGTGTCCACTTTATGTAGTTGTAGTGAGGATTACATGGTTTATTCAAATTAAAATGTTTACACCTTGTACCTACTAGTTATGCAAAATTTTTTAATATTAGCAATTTTGTTTTTACAGTAGTAAAATAACTCAATTTGTAAAGACTAAAACATTTATTTTTTTAGACTTAATTAAAATAATTTTGTAGGTATACCAAAATATCATGGGTTCTTTAAAAGATAATGGAAAGAGATCAACTGATAGGATTAGAGGATATTTCTATCCAACTCAGAAGTTTGTTATCAGAAAGTAAGGGGCAGTTGCCTCTTGTATATTTAGTTCATACCCAGCACTTTGGGAGGCCAAGGCAGGCAGATTGCCTGAGGTCAAGAGTTCAAGACCAGTCTGGCCAACATGGTAAAACCTCGTCTCTACTACAAATACAAAAAAATTAGCCAGATATGGTGGCATGCACCTGTAATCCCAGCTAGTAGGGAGGCTGAGGCAGGGGAATTGCTTGAACCAGGGAGGTGGAAGTTGCAGTGAGCGGCAATCATGACACCCCACTCAAGCTGGGGGCGACAGAGAGTGACTTCCTCTCAAAAAAAAAAAAAGTTGCATTACCCAGTTTTTTTTCTGGTTCTCAACTGAAAGCCACATCCAACCTTAAGAGGCCTTATGTGTGTCTTAATTGATGTACACTTTCCTGTCTGTAAAGCCAGCATAGCTAATATAGCCCCTTTCATGGTTCAAATCTTGCTCACTCTACCTTCATCTTATCTCACTGACTGACTCATCTGCTTCTGTCTTCCACTTTCAAGGACACACATTACTGCACTGAGCTCATCCAAATAATCTAGGGCAATCTTCCTATTATAAAGACTGTGAGTTTGATTGCCTCTGCATGCATATATATTTGCCTTATGACATAATCACAAATTCCATTGATTACAGCATGAATATCTCTGGGGACCCATTGTTCTGCCTACTACACTGATTAAATATCTCCTGATTCTCTAAACAGAAATAATCTGTAGTCTAAATACTACAAAGATAGTTTCAATCATAAAACTCAAGCAAAGCAATGTATCATGAGAATCGGTGAAAAGCAGTTTGTGGATTTTGTCAAGTTTTTAAATCTATATATAGAGCTCTGTCTGAGTTTGTCAGCATTCTAAAATCAGTTAAGCAATGCTCAGACTGCTTCATTACAAAACGTTTGTGGGCAATGCAACTAGAAACAGGACTGTCTAGTCCATTAAATAACTATTTCAGGGATGGTTTATATCAAAGAAACAATATTTCTTAAGTGTTCACATTATACAGATGTGGAAATGCCTTTTTAAATCCATGCTCCCATCCTAGAGGTTAGTTCTACTATTTTTAATAACATTTTTTAAAAATTGGGAAACTGGGCCAGGTGTGGTGGGACACTACTGTAATCCCAGCACTTTGAGAGGCTGAGGTGAGCCAATTGCTTGAGATCCAGAGTTCAAGACCAGCCTGGCCAACATGGTGAAATTCCATCTCTACTAAAAATACAAAATTAGCTAGGCCTCATGGTGGATACCTGCAATCCCAGCTACTTGGGAGGCTGAAGGAGGAGAATCACTTGAACCCAGGAGGCAGAGGTTGTAGTGAGCTGAGATCACGCCACTGCACTCCTTCCTGGGCAAAAAAAAAAAAAAAAATTGAAAATCAGAAAGTTAATATTGTCAATAATGAGTAGAGCTGGGATTTTTTTTAATTTTATTTTAAAACAGGGAGACTCCCTCTGGGTAAGTAATGGTGAATAGAAATTTCTGTGATTATAGAAAATTCATATCTGCACTGTTCAATAAAGTAACCATCACACACCTGACAAGGTAGCTGAAATGAAGCCATTGTGAATGAAGAGATAAATCTTCTAATTTTATTGAATTTTTATTAATTTTAATTTAAAGCTTATTTGGTGGACAGTGGCCACCATATTGGGCAGTGTAACTCTATGGTTCATCTTAATCACCTCACGGCACAGCCTCAAGAAAGCACTTTTTTTTTTTTGACACTTTTCTTGACTCTGCTTTCATAAGCATATGCACTGCAGCTCAAGTTATTTTTTGCACTTCTGAGTTTGGAAATAGAACAATTTTAGCATTGTAAATAACTTAATTTAACAGTTTATCACTTGTTATGATATGTGGAAACAAAATAGAAAAGAAATCTGCATAGCAGATCATTTTATCCTCTCTTCTGTTTAGGTGAGAGAAATCACTTATGGTTAATAAACACAGTGTTCTTTAATGCAATGCCGTGATGTAAATTAGCGTTGGTTTTTCTATGGGTATGTAAATTGTCTTTTTTAAGGCTTTAATTATAGAAAATTTCAAACATATAAAAATGTAAAGAGAATGGTACATTGAAACACGATGTTCCCATTATCTAACTTTTAAAATTATCAGTTCATGGCTACTTTTATATCTTCTTTACTCTCACTCATAAGACAGAACATCAAATGTTTTTCAACTGATTTCAACTACTGCCCTAATTGTTGCAAAAATCATTCCCATTTTGGATAGAAGGAAACTATTCATTGGCTGATAATTATTTTTATTTGCCTTTTTTTGTCTACCAACTGCATATTCAGTTTCATTTGTTTCAGGTAACTTTCAGTTTTAATGTAAGTTAATTTTACAGAAATAAAAGATTTCTTAGGGTCTCAACTAAAACATAAAAAGGTAGACATATTAAAAAATAATCTGTATCCCTATCTGCTTTCTACTTTTTTTGTTGTTTCCCCTTTAGGTAACAATTTTTATTACTTTATTTATTTTTATTATCTCTCTTACCATATTTACTTTATTTTATTACTCTATTTACTTTATTATCTTTCTACTAAAGTATATAAACAAATACATATATATATTACTTTCCTTCACTCTTGCATAAAAATATGAGCTAATGTACAAAGCTTTCTCCTCCTTGCTTTTTAAAATAACATTTCCTGGCAATCATTTTGTATTAATATATAGAGGTATCTTTCATTCCTTCTGTTGCAGCCACATGGTTCTTTATTGCATCTATGAGGTATTTTTTATTAAACTAAGTCCCTATGAATAGATATTTTGGTTTATTTTCAGGCATATGGTATTATAAGTCATTCTTCAATTAATAGTATTCTTCACAAACTGTTTCATGTTTTTGCCAGTATAAGACTTTCTTACATACTGAAACAAATGGAAAACCTGTAATGCCTAATTCTTTTAAAATAATCTTATCAGACTATGGTTATTCTGTGAGAGTCTAATTTTTGCTAGTACATAGATATATGAACACTAATTTTATTGAGATACACACACCCTATGCATGCACACAAGCATAAAAATATAGAGGTAGCAGGTGACTTTTAATACCTTTTGATTTCTTTCCACAGCTGCAAAGCTAGAAATTTTTACCAAAAGGCAATATACCTTTTACTTGAAAAGTTCCAGAGTTGTATTACTAATGTGTTAATTTACATACTGTCCATTTGAAAACAAGGAAGCAATCTCTATCACTGTCTCCAACTCTCTCTATATCATCACCAAAGGACAGAAAGTGAGCTTCTGTTACTCAATTTCAGACCTCATGAGGCCACTTCCACTGAAAGTTAGGGTTACTCTAGTTTTTAAAGGTCTCAACCATTAAAGAAATTATGCCTTTCTCTGGTGCTCTCTTCTCTTCTCATGTTGGAAGAAAGTAAGCATACCCTTGTAGATCTTTCTTTCTTTCCTTCTTTCTTTCTTTTTTCTCTGTCTTCTTTCTTTCTTTATTTCTTTTGTTCTCTTCTTTATTTCTCTTTCTTTCTTATATTTATCTGTCTCTCTGTAGAATTTATCTATAATTCATTCTACGTACTGAAAAGTCAAGTTTATTTCCATATGGACGGAACCTCTCTCTTCTTCCACTTGACAGCAAATGTGACTTCTTTTTCACTGTACTTCTCTGATTACACACCCTCCTGTGTTAGCAAATGTTAGGAATTGCTCTTTTATTTGATGCCACTTAGGGCTAAATAGCTTAAGAAAAATGGTTGCTCTGTATGGTTCTGTAAAACTTACCAAATGTGTCTGAATTGTCTGGTTCAGGTACTAGGTCTATATCTAGCAATGTACTTATAATTTTACATCTTTACCCCACTAATCCTCATGTATTTATCTTCATCACAAATCTAAATGAGTTGATTATTAATTTTTTATATTTCTATTGTAGAAGTACCTTCAAGAATACTAGAGATTACAGCAAAATTTGACGTTTCACTATTTGAAAAGGACAACTACTGCTTTTATTGTCTTCTGCAAAATGCCATGCAAATAATTTGGCTGTTAGACACAGGAAAGGCTCGCTTTCCATCAGTAAGGAACAAATAATTGATGTCTATTATGTGATTCAACTCCATGGTAAAATATGGCTGTCAGTAATAAATATAAGGAGACATAAGTTCATTTTGCAAGGAAAGGCTGAAGTGTCTACTTGGCATATGAGTTATAATTTATCCCTCCTTTACCTCCAGCTGTATAACATATTCTTGAAATTGTATAAATCAGAACAGAAATGTATCCTAGAGGATCAACTAATACTTTATAATGATTAATTGATGACTAACAAAAATATTCTCCGGGCTCTGAAAATTAGTGACTTTATAATTCCTACTGCATTCTGAAGTCTGTGTATTAAAGTAAAATATAGTATATTTTATGATGGCATCCTGGAAAAACTATATCAGCATCAGTCATCAGTTACATGCTATGGGTAATGAACTAAAGAAGGATCATGCCTAGAATCCCTGACCTAGACATTGAGATTTTGCCTAGTTTATATTTTCAAAAAGAAGAATAAATAAGCAGTGTATATCAGCCATACTACAAATAGAAATTCTATAAAATAAAATTATCTCAGCCATTAAATAAGGGAGAAAGCAAAAATTTCAAAATTTGAAATAATAAATAAATTTCCATGTGTAAATGATACATATGGAAATTCTTTATGAGCATTATGATCATAGAAGGGTAGTTCAGCAAATGCAGGGTTTCCTGTTAGTGACTTGATGGCTTCTTTTAAGTCCTCTGCAACCTTTCCATATATTTACTAGTCGATGCGTAACTGAGAATTTGGAGCTGAGAGTAAGGAAAATCTGGATGAATTGCAGTGATTTTGGTTATATCATTGGTTATTCACATTTAACAATGCATCAATTCTAGTGAGAAGCAGCAAGGAAATCTCTGTACCAACACCTTGATTATTTATACACTTTCCAGTAAAAGCTAAAGATTCCCCTCTTATAACAAGCACAGACAACCATAAGTAGTAATCATTAATTGAGTATCTACTATGTTCAACCCATGTACCAGTATTAACTCTGAATATAGTATTGCCTACCATGCTCATTGTCCTTATAAGGAACTTTCTGTCCAATATCCCATTAGGAAGTCAAATTGTATACCATGTCATAAAACTATTCTGCCAATCCCCTTAGTAGAAAAGCTAAGTATAGTCATTTTACCCAAATACAGCGAATCAACAGGTTATACACCTAATCTATAACCCTTCTAGGAAACAAAACATGCGGTGGTCACCTGATTACCGTTCTCATGAAATATGTATTATGTTATATAAAAATATGATAGTAGAATTGAAGTAATTAGTAGGAGAGTTAAATATGAAAAATCATGATGAGAAATGATGCTAGAAATGCCATGATAGAACATATTTAAGTGTAAGTTTTCCGTGGGCAGAACTGGTACACAAACATTGTGAGCAAATAAATTAGAATACATGATGACAATGTTAATAAAGAAACAGATGGAATTTGAATTTCATAGGTATTAGGATATATCAGTCAACAAAATAATAGATTATTAGTAATACTCTTATTTTCAAGTGACACAAACTCTTTATAAATCGGCTGATATAATGAAGTCCATAGGGGAAATCTAGCTTAGAACTGAATCTAGGTACTAAAATGCTTATATCAAGAAAGTATATTGTATTGTACTTTTGCTTTTCTGTGTGTTGGTTTCATTTTCAGGCTGGTTCTCAGTGAAAATAACTAAACTTATGGTACAGAAGATGTCATTGCCCAAAGAAAAAAGTGGTGACATTACCAAAGAAAGGCTGAATGAGTGCTGGGCAGGCAAAGAAGCCAAGGCCTATTACCTTGAATCAGGTTTGGCTACTTTCTGCTTTTTATTTTCTAAACCAGTATACTGAGGTATTACTGACAAACGAGAAGATTTATATATTCCATGTACATAATTTGATGAGGTTTGGAGATAAATATATGTCCATGAAACCATTGTCACATTCTATGTATAAACCTAACTATGGCTTCCAAAAGTTTCCTCTCCCTTCTTGTTTTTTTGTAATGATTATTATTTATCTGTGATAACATGTAACATAAGATATAACCCCCTAGCATATTTGCAAGCATATAATACAGCATTGCTAACCATAAGCACTGTGTCATACAGTAGATATTTAGGACTTACTCATCTTGTGAAACTGAAACTTTATACTATTTGACTAATACCTCCCCATTTTCCCTTCCCCCTATCTGGCAACCACTGTTCCACTCTCTGCTTCTCTGAGTTTGACTATTTCAGAGTCATCACATAATACCATATTGTATTTGCCCTTTTTCCTTCTGCCTTATTTCACTCAGCATAATGCCCTCCAAGTTCTTTCATGTTGTTCCAGATGGTACAATTTCTTTTGTTTTGAAATCAGTATTTGGAAGAAATATCTGCAGTTCCATGTTTTTTTTCAAGATTATTTACAACACTCAAGCCATGGAAGTAACTTAAATGTCTATCAATGGATGAATGAATAAAGCAAAGTTCTTACACACATACAATAAAATATTACTAAGAAGAAAAAAGAAAAAATGTGGCTAATTTTTTAAAGGTTATGAAAACCATATGAATCAATGATTTTTTTCACAAATTACTAACAAGTAATATATGTTAGTGGATATATTTATAGATTATTATTAGTCAAGTAATCTACAACTATTGAATAACCATGATGTGCCTAATTGTGGTCTAGGCTTTGGAAATAAATAGTAAACACTCAGACAGAAATACAGAAAATTAGTAAGTAAATAAAAAAGCAAGAAAGCTATACAGATAATTAAAATCTGGTGGAGGAATAAAATGACTAGATAATGATATTTTTTCAAAAAAATCTCTTCTAAAGATTTGATATTACAGCTGAAAGCTGTCAAAAAGGAACCATTCAGTGCGTTCCAGGCAGATTAAAGAAGACAGCGTCTGTTTATTTGTTATATTTGACTGTTACATGGTATTTGATTACTGGACATGGTAAATTAAAAGGTGCTTCCACAATAGTCTGTACTCACCAGATCATAACACTAACCAAATTTTCATGCAATTGCTTTCTTAACATCTTTATTCTTCACCAAAAATATAAGCTCCATATTGACAGAAACTTTAGTTTTTGTTTGTTTGATTGTTTATCCCCATGGCTAACTCTTGATATATACTCAGTGGATGTTTTCAGAATAGCAGGCTGGATGCAAAAGAATTGATACTATTGAAAACCTCGCCTTGGGAACTTTCTCAAAACAAACAATTCAATTCTCTTATTTTAAAAAGATACTATAATCAATGTTTTAGAAGATTGACAATGATATTGAAAATCTTTCAGAGTCATTCAAAAGCTTTGTGTTGGGAACTCTTCCAAGAGCTTGGTAAAAGTCAATCTTTCTTCATTCTGACCAGCAGTGAGGAATGTGAGATGGTCTGTTCTGCCTCCTTTTTCAAACTTCCCTTTGCTCTGCTAGATCATCCTATTTGGGAGCCGAAAAGAAGGTTGGTGAAAGTTAAAGACTTAGTTAATTAGCATTTTAAAATTAATAAGTGCTAATTATGGATCTTTCTTGACTGTCAAATACCGTCTGTCATGACAAGTAAGCCACTTTGAGCAATTCCTCTGGGACCTTCCTTCTGGAGAGTATCTTCTTTATATCATTCCTTGATGCAGGTAGTACAAATTCCAACATACTTCTTACCACTTCCACTTGGCTATTGTCTCCGAGTTGTGCCCTCCAGTAAACACAGCCTGCAGCCATCTTGAGAGCCTCTCCAGATACTTTAAAATCAGCTAATTTTTGCAACCCTCACTTGATAACGGGAACTACTATGAACCTTGCTTCTCCTATTTGTATCCTTCTTCCCAACACTTCCCATCAGAAGAGCTCCAGGCAGCCCCTCTCATTCTCCTTTCCCAGGGTGGAGTCAGGTACTAATCAGCAAATCTGCATTCACATGAAGCTTTAAAAAATACTTTGATATATGTTCAGGGAATAACTTTTTGGAGCATTTGAGTTCCTCCAATTCAAAAATCTTGTATCATTATGGTAAGAAGTCTGTGTCTCCTCTTCTGACAAACTTCCTCTCAATCTCTCTAAGTTCTTTTGCTGCCTTTTTCCCTGCCTAGGATATAAGGAGTTTATTCTCCTGTCTTATGACAAAAGGAGGGAAACCCCACAGTGATTTGTACTTGTATGAATTTGCTTTGAGGAAATTTCACATTCAATAAATTTTCAGCCTTTCTCATGGGTTGTTAAGGTAATAATTACTAGTCCAATATAGCTATATCTTAACAAATCCTGAGAATATGTGTTTTACTTCTCTTAAGAACACGTGGTACTTTTTTTTGCCTACTTTTTGTCAGATTTGAAGTGTCAGCTAAAAGCCTCTAAAAAACCAAGAATCGTCCTATAGGACATATTGTCACAGCTGTTTAATATTCTTTTTCTGAATTTCACAATATCTTGTAAAGATACAATTCTTTTCTCTAAAGTCAATATGCCTTGGTACATTGGGCATTATAATACCCAGGGCTTAAATACTATGAGGGTGGTTTTATTGGGACGTCTGGCATGCTTGAAAATGCCTAGAAACCAGGGTTTTTCTTTTCTTTGTCTGATATCAAAAAGGGAGTACCTCAGGCTAGGTTCCCCAAAGCAGATAGTGAGACAAGTGATGTATTAATGAGAAAGTGGGGGACACCATAGCAGTCAAATTGATGCGGATTAAGAGACCCATAATAAGCCACGAAGGCAGCTCCAGCCTGATCCCACAGGGACCAAGTTATCATACCACTGGAGTGCAAGTTATCATACCCTTATCCCATTTGAGCATTATAGCAGGAGACCAGTAAGCCACTGATTACGTCTAAGCAGGGAGGGATAACACTTCTAAGCATTTTTAGCTCTCTGTGACCTAAGGACTTTAAGAGATCTGGTCAAAGCACCAGCAGTGTCCTATTGAACATAATTCTAAAAGGTAAAATTTAAAAAAATTTCGGGGGAGGACTCAAGATGGCACTGTGAGAACAACCCAGGATTGGAGCTCTCGTTGAATCCACAAAGAGGTGAGTCGGAGCTGCATTTCCAGACTGATCTTTGTTGCCCACAGAACGGGGAAATTCCCAAGTATAAAGGAGACACGGGATGCCAGGCAGTACCTCTGCCTGGCAAAGCCAGCAGCCGGGGTGGCAGCGGCCGGCCCTACCCAGCACTCCCCACAGGGTGCATTTGTCCAGGTGCCCTGTTGAACCAGCAACCTGAGACTTGAGAGGGCTGGACTTGAGACTGAACAAGACTTGGACAGTGGGCCAGCCCAGGGGATTGCAGGGACAGAGCGTTTGGGGTAGCCCAGTGGGACGAACAAAACCACGATTTTAAACAATCCCTGTGCAGATGGTCCGAGACGCTCCGTGGGAGAGGGGCGTCCACCATTACCGAGGCACGTGCCCCAACTGAGATACACGCCCACTGCTGACGAAGCCAGCCGTTGCCGAGTCAACCCGTCCCAATTGAGATACACGCCCACAGCTGACGCAGCCTGCCATTGCTGAGGCAACCCGCTACAACAGAGAGACTTTGCCGCAGGGAGTGGCGGAGACCACAGCAGAACAGCAGAGCCTGCAGCAACAGGGCGAACCACACAACAGCAGGGCGGAGCCTCGGCAGGCAAACAGTGGCTAGTCTGCCTCCAAGCTGGGCAGGACACCTCAGCGGACATCCAAAAATAAAGCGCGAACCCCCCAACACAGAGCATTTGAGAAAAAAAGGGATTTTTTAATGAGCTCTGTTGAAGCAGAATCAAACATAGCAGCCTAACAGCCCTGAATGAACAACAGAGCTCACAGCTCAGCAATTGAGCTCCTATAAAGTACAGACTGTCTCCTCAAGCAGCTCCCTGACCCCTCTATATCCAAAAGACTGACATTTGGCAGGCATCATCCTGGGACAAAGATAGCAGAAAAAGAAACTGGTAGCATCCCTCACTGTGCCACAGCTGCTATAGGTACACCCCAGACAAGCAGGGCTTGGAGTGGACCTCAGCAGTCATACAGCGAAGGGGCTAGACTGGTAGAAGGAAAACCAAGTAACAGAAATACTTCATCATCAACAATCTGGGTGTCCACTCAGAGACCCAATTGAAAAGTCAGCAACTATGCAGACGACAAGTGGATAAATCCACAAAGATGGGAAGAAACCTGCACAGAAAGGAGGAAAACACCTAAAACCAGAACACCTCACCTCCTAGAAAGGACCAAAACTCCTCACCAGCAAGGGAACAAAGCAGGACGGAGAATGACTGTGATGAAATGACAGAATTAGACTTCAGAAGGTGGATAATGAGAAACTTTTTTGAGCTAAAAGAACATGTATTAAATCAATGCAAAGAAACTAAGGAACTTGAAAAAAGATATGAGGAAATGATAACAAGAATGGATAACTTAGAGAGGAATATGAATGAATTAAAGGAGCTGAAAAACACAATATGAGAACTTCACGAAGCATGCACAAGTTTCAAGAGCCGAATTGACCAAGCAGAAGAAAGAATATCTGAAGTCGAAGACCAACTCAATGAAATAAAATGAGAAACCAAGATTAGAGAAAAAAGGGCAAAAAGGAATGAACAAAGTCTCCAAGAAATGTGGGACTATGTGAAAAGACCTAACCTACGTTTGATAGGTGTACCAGAAGGGGACGAAGAGAATGAATCCAAGCTGGAAAATACTCTTCAGGACATCATCCAGGAAAATTACCCTCACCTAGCAAGACAGGCCAACACTCAAATGCAGGAAATACAGGGAACACCACAAAGATATTCCGCAAGAAGAGCAACCCCAAGGCACATAATAGTCAGATTCAACAAGGTTGAAATAAAGGAGAAAATACTAAGGGCAGCCAGAGAGAAAGGTCGGTTCACCCACAAAGGGAAGCCCATCAGACTCACAGCAGATCTCTCGGCAAAAACCCTACAAGCCAGAAGAGAGTGGGGGCCAATATTCAACATTCTTAAAGAAAAGAACTTTCAACCCAGAATTTCATATCCAGCCAAACTGAGCTTCAGAAGTGAAGAAAAAATAAAATCCTTTGCGAACAGGCAAGTACTCAGAGATTTTGTCACCACCAGGCCTGCTTTACAAGAGCTCCTAAAAGAGGCACTACACATAGAAAGGATCAACCAATACCAGCCATTCCAAAATCACACTGAATGCTAAAGAGCTTCAACATAACGAAGAATCTACAACAACTAACAGGCAAAACAGCCATTTAGCATCAAAATGGCAGTATCAAATTCACACATAACAATATTAACCCTAAATGTAAATGGACTAAATGCACCAATCAAAAGACACAGACTGGCAAATTGGATAAAAAGCCAAAACCCATCAGTTTGCTGTATCCAGAAAACCCATCTCACAGGCAAGGATACACAAAAGCTCAAAATAAAGGGATGGAGGAAGATTTACCAAGCAAATGGAGAGCAAAAAAAAGCAGGAGTTGCAATTCTCATCTCTGATAAAATAGACTTTAAAGCAACAAAGATCAAAAGAGACAAATAAGAACATTACATAATGGTAAAAGGATCGATACAACAAGAAGAGCTAACGATCCTGAACATATATGGACCCAATGCAGGAGCACCCAGATACATAAGGCAAGTTCTTAATGACTTACAAAGAGACTTAGGCTCCCACAGAATAATAGTGGGAGACTTTAACACTCCACTGTCAATATTAGACAGATCAACCAGACAGAAAATCAACAAGGATATCGAGGGCTTGAACTCAGACCTGGAGCAAGCAAACCTGATAGACATTTACAGAACTCTCCACCCCAAATCCACAGAATATACATTCTTCTCAGCACCACATCACACCTACTCTAAAATTGACCACATAATTGGAAGTAAAGCACTGCTCAACAAATGCAAAACAACTGAAATCATAACAAACAGCCTCTGACACCATAGTGCAATCAAGTTAGAACTCAGAATACAGAAACGAACCCAGAACCGCACAGCTTCATGGAAACTGAACAACTGGCTCTTGAATGTTGACTGGGTAAACAATGAAATGAAGACAGAAATAAAGAAGTTCTTCGAAACCAATGAGAACGAAGACACAACATGCCAGAACCTCTGGGACACATTTAAAGTAGTCTCTAGAGGAAAGTATATAGCAATAAGTGCCCATATGAGGAGAATGGAGAGATCCAAAATTGACACCCTATCATCAAAATTGAAAGAGCTAGAGGAGCAAGATCACAAAAACTCAAAACCCAGCAGAAGACAAGAAATAACTAAGATCAGAGCTGAACTGAAGGAGATTGAGACACGAAAAACCCTTCAAAAAATCAATAAATCCAAGAGCTGGTTTTTTGAAAAGATCAACAAAATAGACAGACTACTAGCCACATTGATTAAAAAGAAAAGAGAGAACAACCAAATAGATGCAATAAAAAATAATAAAGGGGAAATCACCACAGATTCCACAGAAATTCAAACCATCATCAGAGAATATTACAAACAACTCTATGCACATAAACTAGTAAACCTGGAAGAAATGGAGAAATTCCTGGACTCCTGTGTCCTCCCAAGCTTAAACCAGAAGGAAGCTGAAACTATGAATAGACCAATAACAAGGTCAGAAGTTGAAGCAGCAATTAAGAACCTACCACTCAAAAAAAGCCCAGGTCCAGACGGGTTCACAGCCGAATTCTACCAGACACACAAAGAGGAGCTGGTACCATTTCTTCTGAAACTATTCCAAATAATCCAAAAAGAGGGAATCCTTCCCAAATTATTTTATGAGACCAACATCATCCTGATACCAAAACCCGGCAGAGACCCAACAAGAAAAAAAAACTTCAGGCCAATATCCATAATGAACATAGATGCAAAAATCTTCAATAAAATATTGGCAAGTCGATTGCAACAGCAAATCAAAAAACTTATTCATCATGATCAAGTAGGATTCTTCCTGGGGATGCAAGGCTGGTTCAACATACGCAAGTCTATCAACGTAATTCACCACATAAACAGAACCAAAAACAAAAACCACATGATTATCTCAATTGACGCAGAGAAGGCATTTGACAAAATTCAACAGCCCTTTATGCTAAAAACCCTCAATAAACTTGGTATCGATGGAACGTATCTCAAAGTAATAAAAGCTATTTATGGCAAACCAACAGCCAATATCATACTGAATGGGCAAAAACTGGAAGCATTCCCTTTGAAATCTGGCACTAGACAAGGATGCCCTCTTTCACCACTCCTATTCAATATAGTACTGGAAGTTCTAGCCAGAGCAATCAGGCAAGAAAAAGAAATAAAGGGTATTCAAATAGGAAAGGAGGAAGCCAAATTGTCTCTATTTGCAGACGACATGATAGTATACCTAGAAGACCCCATCATCTCAGCCCAAAAACTCCTGAAACTGATAAGCAACTTCAGCAAAGTCTCAGGATATAAAATCAATGTGCAAAAATCACAAGCATTCGTCTACACCAATAACAGTCTTACAGAGAGCCAAATCAAGAATGAACTGCCATTCACAATTGCTACAAAAAGAATAAAATACCTTGGAATACAACTCACAAGGAATGTAAGGGACCTCTTCAAGGAGAACTACAAATGACTGCTCAACGAAATCAGAGAGGACACAAACAGATGGAGAAACATTCCATGTTCATGGTTAGGAAGAATTAATATCGTGAAAATGGCTATACTGCCCAAAGTAATTTACAGAATCAACGCTATCCCCATCAAGCTACCATTGACTTTCTTCACAGAACTGGAAAAAACCACCATGAACTTCATATGGAACCAAAAGAGAGCCCGCATAGCCAAGTCAATTCTAAGCAAAAAGAACACAGCGGGGGGCATCACAGTACCGGATTTCAAACTATACTACAAGGCTACAGTAATCAAAACAGCATGGTACTGGTACCAAAACAGAGATATAGACCAATGGAACAAAACAGAGGCACTGGAGGCAACACAACATATCTACAACTATACAATCTTTGATAAACCTGACAAAAACAAGCAATGGGGAAAGGATTCCCTGTTTAACAAATGGTGTTGGGAAAACTGGCTAGCCATGTGCAGAAAGCAGAAACTGGACCCCTTCCTGACACCTTACACTAAAATTAACTCCAGATGGATTAAAGACTTAAACATAAGGCCTAGCACGATGAAAGCCCTACAAGGAAATCTAGGCAAAACTATCCAGGACATAGGAGTAGGCAAGGACTTCATTACCAAAACACCAAAAGCATTGGCAACAAAAGCCAAAATAGACAAATGGGACCTAATCAAACTCCACGGCTTCTGCACAGCAAAAGAAACAGTCACTAGAGTGGATTGGCAACCAACAGAATGGGAAAAATTTTTGCAGTTTACCCATCTGACAAAGGACTGATATCCAGAATTTACAAAGTACTCAAACAGATTTACAGGAAAAAAACAAACAAGCCCATTCAAAAGTGGGCAAAGGATATGAACAGACACTTTACGAAAGAAGACATACATGAGGCCAACAATCATATAAAAAAATGCTCATTGTCAGTGGTCATCAGAGAGATGCAAATCAAAACCACATTGAGATACCATCTCACCCCAGTTAGAATGGTGATCATTAAAAAATCTGGAGACAACAGATGCTGGAGAGGATGTGGAGAAAAAGGAACACTTTTACACTGTTGGTGGGAGTGTAAATTAGTTCAACCATTGTGGAAGTCAGTGTGGCGATTCCTCAAGGCCTTAGAAATAGAAATTCCATTTGACCCAGCAATCCCATTACTGGGTATGTATCCAAAAGACTATAAATCGTTCTACTATAAGGACACATGTACACGAATGTTCATTGCAGCACTGTTTACAATAGCAAAGACCTGGAATCAACCCAAATGCCCATTGATAATAGACTGGATTGGAAAAATGTGGCACATATACACCATGGAATATTATGCAGCAATCAGAAATGATGAGTTTGTGTCGTTTGTAGGGACATGGATGAATCTGGAGAACGTCATCCTCAGCAAACTGACACAAGAACAGAAAATGAAACACCGCATATTCTCACTCATAGGCGGGTTATGAAAAATAAGAACACATGGACACTGAAAGGGGAGTACTAAACACTGGGGTCTATTGGGGGGAAATGGGGAGGGCCAGTGGGAGGGGGAGGTGGGGAGGGATAGCCTGGGGAGAAATGCCAAATGTGGGTGAAGGGGAGAAGGAAAGCAAAGCACACTGCCATGTGTGTACCTACGCAACTGTCTTGCATGCTCTGCTCATGTACCCCAAAACCTAAAATCCAATAAAAAATGAAAAAAAAAAAAGAAAAGTCCCTCTTTCTTTTGTCCTACTTCCCTACTTGTATTGAATCTGAATATGTAGGGGGTGAAATGATAAAGGGACTGGATATATTGGAATAATCAGGGTACAATAGAGATACCACATTGTCACATTGGCAATTCTAAACACTTTCCATGTAAATTTTCATCTGTAAGTTAGGCCCAAATAGGAATGATTACTTTCCGAACATGGCAAGAAAATAACCGTTCTCTTCATGTCATCTGTATTCTTATACCCCAAATCTTCATTATTTCAAAAGTGTAATTAGCTATAGCTACTAGAAGGAGGATCTCAGTACTAATATCACAGCGGAAGGAAATGGATAAATTTTAGTTTGTGATTTTAAAGGGTCAAAGAGCTAGGAGAGATCATAAAAAGTTTATCAAAGAAGAAAAATGTTCATAGTTAAGCCATAAAAAGGGCAGAGCAAAAATGTTGAGATAAGATAAATGGAGAGATTAACTTGAACAAAGATAGGACAAGAAGAGTGAGTAGTTGCTGGCAAAGGGAGGGAAAAGAGGAGAAAAACTACTGGAAAAGTGGGCCAGAATATTTTATTCATTTTAAAAGTGGGAATTATTTCAGCAGCAAGTTGGAGGCTGCTGAACAGGAAAGGAATAACTGATCATTGTATGTATTTGATTTCGGCAGTAGACTCAATTTCCAATGAAATATCTAGATATGACTGCTTGTATCAAGATTAGAATATTGATGCTATACACATGTGCAATGTCCATTCCATGTCTAAATTGATCAAATAAAGCAGGGACTTAGCCACTATCTTTGGGGAGAAGATGAGAGAATATCATATATTAAGAATAAATTTAAATAGGTTAATTTGTTAAAAACAAAACAGAACATGAAGACATTAACATAGTTATGAAATCAAACTTGCATGCTAGAGCAGTACATATTCAAATTCAGAATACCCTTTATGTATTCTGAATGTAATGTATCAAGAGCACAAAAATATAGCAATGTCGACTCTGTTTTTAACTAGCTATGTGACCCTCTCTGTGTTCTTCATTTTCCTTCTGTGCAAAATGAAAGTGGAGAATGAATTAATTTTATAGGCGTTCTTGATCTATCATTCTATGAAGAGAGAGGTTTTTACATGATGGAATGACAAATGGTATTTATTGTAACATCCAAACTAATTAGAGGTGATTCAACAGCACAAAATGTATGTGATTCATTAATAATCATAACACTGGAAACCATGCTACCTTTTTTTTCATCTTTTTAAAAAGTGTTTAATTCTTTTCTTGGGTACTCATAGGATAATAAATTATATTAAGATGTTGGCGTCACAGTTAATAAACCTAATGAAGTACAGCAGAGTTCCAGATTTCAGTTTTGATGTGGATAATTGATTTTGTGAAATCTTTAACATATGAATGACAAATGTTCAGAAGTCACTCCTTGATCCCCTTTTGCATGTATGCAGTGACTTCAATTTGAAAGCTCTGGATGATGATTTTGCCTGTTTATTTTTAACACAGATGTCTAATAATTTTCCCATCTTTTAGCCTAAATACAGCATCACTGGTTTTCCCAAGGCAACAGGCAAAAATGATTGATGGCATTTCACAATTCTAAAAGAAGCACAGAGGGTGCTTCACAGTTTCCTTCATAATTAATTGAGAGTCCAACAAGAACATATGTTTGTGTGACATTAAAATGGGAAAGTGGTAAAGAAATGGAGTTATTTCCACTTGTAACCATTGGTGAGCAAATGAAAGCAGAACCTGCCCTACAATGTTGAGCAAAGGAAAATTAAAAAGTGAATCTATTTCAAATTCAGTCTGTTCGGCAACCTGTAATTCATAATTAATTGGTGTTTCAGGGCATATTAATTACATAGTACTAACCATGCAATTATGAGTAAATTCATTTATTTCTTGTCCCTCAGCATTTTAAGCAAGGGGAGCTCACCATACATGTTAATTACTTTTAGATCCGCTCAATGTAATTTCCATATAAAAGATAGAGACCTGTAGTTACCAAATAGTCAGCATTTAACAAGTGTATGTTTCTCAGACTAAAGAAATGAGATACAGTGTAAAGAGCAGGGTTTTAAAGTCAAACTTGCATTTGAATATTTCATTCCTATTTTCTCCACATTATTATGGACTTTTTCTCTCATCAGTAAGAGTAGAGTTGTTGTATTGATTAAATATACAATCACTTAATTTATCTCTAGCTAATAACATATAGGCACTCAAAGGTTTTCAAGCCTGCTCAGATACTTCACACTGCTTTGTGCTTTGACTATTCTCTTCCTTCTGCTTGATACAATATTTATATATTTCTCTACAGCTGTTTAGTTCCATCTTGTTTTTCAAGATCTAGATAAAAGTGCAGCCAGGTATGGCCAGTGGGTCAAATTTACCACTACCCCCCCACCACAAAGTTTCCCAAATAAAGTTTGATTGGAACACAGCCATGCCTATTCAATTACGTATTGTTCATGGCTATTTTCCGAATACAACAGCAGAGTTGAATAGTTGTGACCGAAAGCTGCATGGCCCACAAAGCTTAAAAATATTTTTACCATCTATTAGATAGTAAAAGTTTGCCAACCCTTGATTCAGAAAACATTCCATATTCTTCATCCTACATTTCCTGACCAACAACGTGTTTGTTTCGATAGTCCTTGTGTTGTACATTAACTGTATTTTCACAGGAGCACTGAGAAGTGGAGACTACATTTCAGTGTTCCTTTTTCTCCATCTGCTTAACATAATACCTGACACTCAAATATTTTTTGTTTGAACCTAAAAATACGTTATTATTATTATTTATTTATTTTTTGAGATTGAGTTTCGCTCTTGTTGCCCAGGCTGGAGTGCAATGGCACCATCTTGGCTCTCTGCAACCTCCACCTCCTGGGTTCAAGTCTCCTGTCTCAGACTCCCGAGTAGCTGGGATTACAGGCATGCGCCACAATGCCTGGCTAATTTTGTATTTTGAGTAGAGAGGGGTTTCTTCATGTTGTCCAGGATGGTCTCAAACTTCTGAACTCAGGTGATTTGCCCACCTTGGCCTCCCAAAGTTCTGGGATTACAGGTGTGAGCCACCGTGCCTGGCCCTAAAAATAAATTATTAAATTTATATATTCAGACCTCTGAATTCATGGGTTCCACATTTGTGGATTCCAGAAACCTTAGATTGAAAGTGTAGTTAGGCCTAGGACAGGGTGTTGCATCTGTATTAAACATATACAGACTTGTTTTTGGTCATTCTGCCCTAAACACTACAGTATAGCAACTATTAACATCGTATTTACATTGTTTTCAGCGTTAAAAGTAATCTGGAGATCATTAAAGTATGGGAGAATATGCATAGGTTTTATGCAAATACAATTTTACATAAGGGACGTGAGTACCCACAAAATCTGTATCTGTATCTGTAGGGGTTAGGGGAGTTCCTAGAACCATTTCCCTAAACATAAATACTGAGAGATGACTGTATATAGATTGTATGCCAGTCTAGATAGAATACAAATTAATAATTACATGTACCTAGACCCAATACACTGAAGAAGAAGTTCTTAAAGCTAAATGTACAGGCATATTTCTCAGAACGAGGATCCAGACCTCTGATTATAGGACAAAGGACTCAACAAGCTTTACTATTAATTCCTCCAGTGGATTTCATGTTTTATGTGACTTTCTCCAGATTTGTTACACAGTTGTGTCTGTATGTGTATGCATGTGTATGGCTTGAACAGCACAGATTATTTATTTCATGGATATAAAATGTGACACAGAGCAAATTTCTTCCAGACTAGAATCCTTCTCATTTGGTATTTTCTGGTCTCTTAGCTTTAATCTCCCCTTCATATAAAAGTACCACTATTCCAAACATGACTGAATATTACCTTTGTTATCATTCTGAATTTATAGCATATGTATTTAAATTGTTCCTAATCTAGAGGATGGAGGATGTTTTTGAACAGAAAATGTCTAAACTAAAATTGAGTGTTATAAAGTTGAGATTATTTAATTTTCTCTCATGTAAAATAAGATATATTTCCCCCATTGTAGAAAAGAGTGTTCTGCCTCTTGTTCATTACAAATGATAAATTATAATGTTGCATGAAAGATAGATAAAAGTATTACCTGTCTGAATTATTGCCTGTATTAGTCCATATTCACACTGCTGACAAAGACATAACAGAGACTGGGAAGAAGTTTAATTGAACTCACAGTTCCACATGGCTGAGGAGGCCTCAGAATTATGGCAGAAGGTGAAAGGTGCTTCTCACATGGCTGAGGCAACAGAAGATGAAGAAGAAGAAAAAGGAGAAATCCCTGATAAACCCAGCAGATCTCATGAGACTTATTTGCTATCACAAAAACGGTACTGGAAACTGCCCCCATGATTCAATTATCTCCCCGGGGGTCCTTCCCACAGCACGTGGGAATTCTGGGATATACAATTGAAGTTGAGATTTTGGTGGGCACACAGCTAAACCACATCACTGCCTGTATTGTCATTAGTGTGTTTCTTTTTGGTAACCAGCATGATCTGTATAAGAGATATTTTCAAACTGATTTCAAAGACAGCTTTTGGTTTTGTCAGCTTCACTTGCTTTCATTCGTCAATGACAAGGTCAAAAACCTTTTGTAAACAATGAGTCTCTAGATAACTGACAATACCTAATACGATGAAATGGTATGTAAGTAGCCGCTATACTACAGTGTTAGCTTTAATTTCACCTTCAACTGTAAGGGTATTGTGACTTCACTCTTCATACCTTAAAAATAGTGGCCACCGTGTCGTTTCATCTTTTAAGGATTTGTAAACTTGGTTCAAATTTCTGCCCTTTTGTACATGTGGGTAAATTAGGCCACTATAATTGACTTTTTGTTTTTTTACTCCTTAATATCTGCTGTAAGAAATTTGCATCAATTAGAGGTTAACATCATGGTTACCCAGGCTTTGGTTCACCGGCTCTAGTGTATGTTTTCCCACTATAAAATGTTGTCCTCCCAAAATTCCTGGTGCATCACACAAATGGCAGGTTGTATTAATGCCTTAAGAAACATATTCCCCCCAAAGTGAATCATGACTGTCCAAAATTAATTGCCATAAAATAGGGATTATAATCAAGATTATCTATTATATATGTACTGAGGCACAACAATAAAAATAGAGAATGTGTGTAGTTATTGGAGGTCATGAACAGCCACTACCCTTATGTTCATTGCTTAATAATTAGCAAGTATTTATAATGCATGCCATTTCTTAGGTGTTACCTGGCCCTATTCTCAAGAATTATGAACTGATATTTATAAAATATATGTGTATAATTGTGTAACTGACTGATCACTGAAGAAAGAGGGAAGGTTGTCATAGCACTGACAATAGTATTTTGTAAGCATGCATGTATATTTATTTACTAACTTACTTAAGTTGACTGCTGAGCATTCATTCTCATTTTCTTCTAGTAAGAACACCTTCCAGTTCTGTTTGAGAAATTACTTCTCCATCACCATGCTTTGTGTTTTCCAGGTCCATCAATCAAAGTATCCAGTTTTCTGCTAGCAGAGGAGAAAGCATATGGCCCAGGCTACTTAAATTATGCTTGCTACATTTCTCTTGAGTTTGGAAACTAGAATGTCAATTTTTGTGAGAAACGTTGCTTTTGTTTTAAATGCTGCAAAACTGGCTTATCTCCCGAAGAGATAAACATTTAGCTTATGCACCTCGATTGACCTGGTCTACCCAAAGATAGCACTTTACTATTTTATTTAAACTCTATGAGTTACATCATATCCTTCATTCATTCATTCTTTTTTTTTTTTTTTTTTGAGATGGAGTCTTGCTTTGTCAGGCAGGCTTCAGTGCCATGGCATGATCATGGTTCCCTGCAACCTCCGCCTCCCGGGTTCAAGCAATTCTCCTGTCTCAGCCTCCTGAGTAGCTGGGACTATAGGCACATGCCACCACACCCAGCTAATTTTTGTATTTTTAGTAGAGATGAGGTTTCACAATATTGGTCAGGCTGGTCTGGAACTCCTGACTTCAGGTAATCTACCCTCCTTGGTGTCTCAAAGTGCTGGGATTACTGGCATGAGCCACCATGCCAGGACAAATTTTCTTTGAGCTGCGAACACAGAGTTTCTCTTGAAAACAATGTTCTTAATTGCATTGCAATTGCAAGCTAATTCTGCAAGCTAGGGAACTAGGAAAGCCAATGTCTGAAGGTCTGAGAAGGAGGATTGAAGGGTGGGGCATGGGAGTGAGGGGGGGGGCAAGGGAGTGAGGGCTGGGCCATGGTGTTAAGTCCCAGTCTGGTGGAGCACTGATATCCAAGGTCAGGAGAATATGGATGTATTTACTTAACCATGGAGGAAAAGAAAAAATGCCTTTCCTCCACCTTTTTATTCTATTGGGCTTTCATTTTCAGTCTTCGCTGCTTCATGATACTATAACAAAATACCATAAACTGGATGGCTTGTAAACAACAGAAATTTGTGTCACAGTTGTGGAAACTGGGAAGTCCAAGCAATTTGTTATCTGGTGATAGTCCACTTCCTAGTATGCAATCTTTTCACTGTAACCTCACAGGTTGGAAAGGGTGAGGGGTCTTTTACTTGGTCTGTTTTATAAGGGCACCATTCTCACTCATGTAGTCTCTAACCTCATGACCTATTTACCTATCAAAGGCTCCAGCTCATACCCTAACTTTGGAAGGTAGGCTTTCAACATATGATATTTCAGGGAACATAGACATTTAGATTATTGCAATCTGAGTACAAAAACTTTCCATTATAACTTATTTGGTTATTTAAATGTATTGTATACATTTAAACCCTTAATTGGATACAATGTCTTCCAGAAAATAGAAAAGAATAGTAAACCAAGAAGGGGAATAGAAAAGCAATCCTTATTAACCCCTGAGCTATAGCCCTATAGTAGAAGCTGGCTTTTAAGTGTTCTGTAATGCTTGGTATGTACAGAAGAATGCAACAGATTCCAATTGTATCATCATTTGCAAGTAGTCTAGGCTTTAATTTTAAAAGAGGTTGAATACTGCTTACTACTTGTCCCTTCCTATTATTACAAAAATAAACTGTCACAACTTAGTGATATAAGCAAACCAAACATATTATCTTATGGTTGTGGATGCCAGAAGTCTAAAGTTATTTTCATTGGGCCAAAGTCATGAAGTTGGCAGGGCTGGATCCTTCTGAGGCTTTGCAGGGAAAATTTATTTTCTTGCCTATCTTGGGAATAAAAGCTAGGAGTCACAAAGAAAAGAAGCACTGAAGCAAAAGATTTTTCAGCAAGGCAAATTTACTTCTGCAGAAGGATGTTGCTTGCAGGGCTGGTCACCATGATAGCACACTGAACAAAGAAGGGAAGAGCTTTTTATTTCTCTTTTCTTTTTCTTTTTTTGAGACAGAGTTACACTCCTGTTACCCAGGCTGGAGTGCAGTGGTGCAACCTCAGCTCATCACAACCTCCGTCTCCTGGGTTCAGGCAATTCTTCTGCCTCAGCCTCCCGAGTAGCTGGGATTACAGGTACACACCACCATGCCCAGCTAATTTTTTGTATTTTTAGTAGAGACAGAGTTTCACTATGTTGACCAGGATGGTCTCGATCTCTTGACCTTGTGATCCACCCACCTCGGCCTCCTGAAGTGCTGGGATTACAGGCTTGAGCCACTGCGCTGGCTGAGGTTTTTATTTCTAATGCAGTTTGTCCCTGCTGCTGTGTTCTACCTCCATTGACTGGAGTTAGACTGCACAATCTAAGGTGAACCCAAATGGCTAACTTGAAGAGCACAGGGGTGTGTGTAATGAAGAGGGAAGGGCAGTTACTCTAAGAAGAGCCATTTGAAGTGGAAGGGGTAATTTACAGAATGAGTAGCAGATGTGGCTCTATAGATTAGGACTGATGGAAAAGTTATTTACTAAAACCAGGCAGGGAGGCACAAAGGACAAGGAAGTCTGGCCTTGAAAGCACAGAACCAAGAACGAGAGAACTAACTAAACCCTTTGAAGAGAAACTTCTTGTATTTACCACCACTATTTAATGGTCACCTATATACTTTGGTTCCAGACCTCTTTCTCCATCTTCAAATTGCATCATTCCAGTAATGGCTTCTATCAACACATTGCCTTCTCCTCTGACTTCTCCTGCATTCTTCCAATGTGATTATACTGGGCTCAAGTCTATAATCTGGGAGCATCTCCTCATCTCAATATCCTTAATTCAATCACACCTGATAAGTCCCTTATGCCATACAGGGTAGCATTCATAAACTCCAGAGATTATAATGTGGATATATTTGGAGAGCCATTATTCAGCTTATCATACCTTTTTAAATTAACTATACTTAATCCTAAGTGTTATGTGGGACTCACAACATTTTTTTTTTTTTTGAGATGGAGTTTTGCTCTTGTTACCCAGGCTGGAGTGCAATGGCACAATCTCGGCTCACCGCAACCTCTGCCTCCTGGGCTCAGGCAATTCTCCTGCCTCAGCCTCCTGAGTAGCTGGGATTACAGGCACGTGCCACCATGCCCAGCTAATTTTTTTTTGTATTTTTTGTAGAGACGGGGTTTCACCATGTTGACCTGGATGGTCTCAATCTCTTGACCTTGTGATCCACCCGCCTCGGCCTCCCAAAGTGCTGGGATTACAGGCGTGAGCCACCACGCCCGGCCCGGGACTCACAACATTTATCAGATCTAATATGTGTTTACAAAAAAATAATAATAATCTGTGTCCTAATTGCTATGTTTCTGCTTTCCCAAAAGCTTATCATTTACTGGACAAGTCAGGTGCACAGCCAAATAAATGTATTAGGCTGACACAAAAGTAATTGCTTTTCTTGGCATTAAAACAAAAGACAAAAAAGGGGCAATTACTTTTGCACCAATCCAATAAATCTTAGCAGATTATTTTTTTCTTGTTATGGAAGCAGAAGTATATGTTTTGATACTCTGAATATTTTTACACTTCAATTGACCAAACAACCAGTATTCAAAGTTGTAATTTTACAGTAGGACTGCATTCAACTTTTAGTGTGTTATAGCATTTAAGAGGTCATGACTAAGACACTTTTCAGTGTTTTCTGAATTTACAAAACAATCTTCTGTGATTTTATTACCTGAAGCAATAAAAGTTTTATCCCTCTAAAAGGCAGCTTCTAAATCAGTAGTTTCTAAACATTGATTTTTGGTCTCATGCTTCATAATGAAGACTTCACTCGTTGGAGATGAACAGGGAAAAATATGAAAATGTAAGGAGTTTTTCATATAGCTAAATGTATTCAGTCTTAAGACTGTCCTTTGTGTCCTTTTCACAATTTTTTCCTTTCAAAAAGTTTTAAAGAAAATTATAAGTAAATTTTTTTAACCTGAAAATTACTAATTTAGTGAATATATGTCAGCAGCAAATCAATACACACACATACAAAAACACATGCATACATTCTGGCTTATACAATTTGAAAATTTAGAAACTATCTGTAGCATGGATTAATTAAATTACATTAATAACTTAGTATTAACACCTATCATTGTATGCTGCTTCAAAATTTACCAAATACCTTCATATCCATTACCTCACGGCCATGAGGAATGGCCAAAATAAACCCATGAGGAATATAGTAAGTGATTATTATCTTCATTTTGTAGAATGAGAAATAAAAGCACAACATTTTAGATGATTTATGAGAATTATTTCAGTTGATATGCTGAAACTGTCATCTTAAAGTTGCCCTATATCTTCCGCCAATTTTCAGAACATTTCATTTTTCATCTTGCACTAACTAAAACGTTGGTTTTTCCCAGTTCCTCTGCAGCCAACTCAATTTCCATATCCACCACTTGAGCTCTACATGTTTCCTTTGGACCAACTATCAAAGTGCAGTGGGGAGAGGCTGAAGAGAGATACACTAATGCATCTTCCTTGTTTGTTACTGCTTGTTTTAATACAGTTTTATTTCTTTTTCCTAAACTACAACCCCCATCTCTTAATCTCATGCTTTTAATTTAAAAAAAAAAAACATCTATTTTGTGTGCTTCAGAAAGGTCAAAAAATAAGGAAATTGATATGATCAGTGTTTTGGACACATAAAGGTAAGTAAAAAGCATGCACTGTAGAGTGCTGGGTATGGAACATACTTAGAATGAGATAATTGACAATAAGGACAAAGGGCACGCAACTCTTTCCAAATTGTTACTAGAAATAGGTATGGACAAATAAAAATAATGTTAGAGGATGATAAGGTATGAAGTCAACATAATTGATTTTTTAAATTATGTGAAACAGAAATTGTGCCATAGAAATATCTGACTCCTTTATATATAATAAACCAATATGCTACTCTGTGAAAAATTTGGACAATAATTAGAGGTTAGTAGTGCTTAAGCAGCTTCACATATATCAATTACAGAAAATGCTACAACTCCATTAAATTACTGTTTGGTGATATATTGTGGCAACAACATTCAGAGGTTCTCTAAATGTTACAGAGTCAGGTGAAAGCCCTTCTATTCCATTATTGGAGGGGATGTAAATTAGCTCAGCCATTATGAAAAACAGTAGGAAGGCTTCACAAAAAATTAACAAATGGAGATGGAATAGATGGATTTCAAAACTTGAGAAAAATTAATCTTCAGCCTTACCTTGTTTTATACATAAAAATTAGCATGTGATGAATGATGGACCTCAATGTAAAACAAAAGTATAAAGCATCTGAAAGAAAATGTAGAAGAATATCATTAATTCTTGATTGAGACAAAGCTTGCTTAGAAAAGTTAGAAAAAAACAGTAATCATGAAAGAAAATACGATAAACTGGGTTTTGACAAAATTAAAAAATTTTGTCATAAAATGTATTTATTTAAAAAAATGAATAGGAAAGCCACAGATTGGAAAAAAATACATATTTAGAATTTTTAAAGCATCTTAAAAGTCAACAATAAAAAGGACAAAATATTTTTTAAAAGGGAAACAGGGCTATAGTTTTGACTGGTTGTACTGTCTGCTTTACATTAGAAAACATATTTTTTTATTAGAGAAGTAATACTGTAGTCCTCAATTAGGTAATATTTCAAACTCAGACAGATGGCTAAAATTTACAATATACTAATTATTTTAAATATTGACAGTATGTATAGCAACTCAGACTTTCATACACTGCCAATGGATGTTTACATTGTTAATATCATTTTTGTGAACTGTAACCCAAATTACATTCCTTGATATTTATCTAAGAGGACTGAAAATAGATATCCACAGACATATACAAGAATCTTCACCATAACTTTATTTGTAGTAACTAAGCCTTGAAATAACCCAAATGCCCACCAACTAATAATCAATAAACAAATTTTTATGTGTTTATATTACTCAATAAATAGAAATAAAATAGCAAAAGCCATACATAAATATACAAATATAAATATACAAATTATACAAATATACAAATTATACATTTGTAAACAAAATATATAAATCTATATAAAATTTTAGAAGCATTTATATTCTATCGAGTGAAATAAATTTGTGATAGAAGAGTAAATACTGTACTCTTTCATTTATATGAAGTTCCCAAACAGGAAAAACTCAACTGTAATTGTCAACATTTAAGATTAGTTGTCTTTTGTGTAGAGAAGAAGAGAACAAAAAGGGGAACACTTTCTGGGGTGATGAGATTCTTGTGGATGTTGGTTTCTGTGTGGATTATAGCAGTACACTATAAGCAATTGCTGCAGCTCATTAAACTTATTATTTAATATTTCTATATCTTGTTGCATATAAATTATAAATTAATTTTAAAAGGGCCAGTTAAAATGTATTAGTCCAATACTATACAATGTCTCAATTAAAAATATTCTTGAAATTCTCTGTGAATTAGTATGCTCAATAGCAAAACAAAATTATATTGCCTTTGTCTTCATAATAATTTAAAATAGGAAGGTTTTTGCAACGGATTTTAAAACTCCTCAACTTCCCTTAAGGGTGACAGTCTTTAATGTTCTCATTTCAGATGCCTGAAAATATTCTTGTGAAAGAGAAGAAATAGAGGAGCTCTTATGCTATGTAAGATTGTATATGTTCTTTATGTTTTGCTGTATTTCAACTTGCTTTTGGTCATTCGATTTTTTAATCTTAATCTAAGAAAAATGACAATAATAATCATGACAGACTAAACTTGAAATGAAACAAACATAAATAATATTTACTTTTTCTAACACCAGAGTATGCTAGCATTTGTATGTGAGGTTATTTGCACTAGAAGGTATTTTCCTTCATGTTTTCCCCTCTGCATGACTTTTGAAAAGATTAATATTTTTTGAAATGTCCTGACCATAAATGAGTGTTTTGAAATATACTGAAAAAAAAATGTGAAGTGTATTAAAAATGTGCTTCCTTGTATAACGGCCAAGGCATAAGACACACTGATATCTTATTATGAGTTTTTGACTTGGGTAATGAATGAGTTTAGGTTGCATGAAGCTTTTAACAAGACCATAAGGAAAACAAAAACAATAGAAAATGAAAACAATTTTGTAGGAAACATATCTACAAAAATGAGAACATGCTCTCAAGTAATTTCAATGTGTATCTTCTAATTATTACTCAGTGATCTCCATTCAAGCTCAGAATGTTAAACCTTCACAATTAAAAGCCCCATCCTAAAATTTAATGTCTTCTACCAAAAACTTGTACCAAAATCATAAAAGCAGGGTTCTACAGTCTCCTGTAAAAAAGATGTAAAACGCATTTTAAAAAGAAGCCAGACACAAAGACTACATATTGTATCGTTTCATTTATGAGGAATATCTAAAAAAAAAGGTAAATCCATGGGAACAGAAGGTAGGCTAAGCCATTGTCTGGGGCTGGCAGAAAGAGGGCACAGGAAATAACTGTCAATAAACATGAATGATCTTATTGGGGCTAATACTAGATTATGCTGATGATTGCACAGCTTAGTAAATTTGCTAAAAATAATTTTACACATAAAATTTGTGAATTTCAGCGTGTTTGAGTAGTAAACCAATAAGTTTTTTTGTTGTTTTTCTAAATTAGTGTCTAACTTCTTATACATCCAGATGTCACAATGAGGGAAAAAGCACAGTATTAAAAATACATGTTATTTCTGGTGGTTAAATGATTGACACAGTTAAGTTAAAATGAATACATATAGCAAGTTAAATATGAAATGCTAGCTTTTCTTTCTAAAAGCAAGACACTGGAAATTTTTTAAAAACTTCAACAATCAGCATGTTCTCGACGATACATATGGAGAGGCGCTTGTCAATAATGCTTTCATTACTTTTTTTTTCTTTCACAAGTTAGAGGTACTATGTTTTTCCACTTAAAAGAAGCAAGTCTTCTAGGTATACTATCATGTCATCTGCAAATAGAAACAATTTGGCTTCCACCTTTCCTATTTGAATACCCTTTATTTCTTTTTCTTGCCTGATTGCTCATAGAACTTCCAGTACTATGTTGAATAGGAGTGGTGAAAGAGGGCATCCTTGTCTAGTGCCGGATTTCAAAGGTAATGCTTCCAGTTTTTGCCCATTCAGTATGATATTGGCTGTTGGTTTGTTGTAAATAGCTTTTATTACTCTGAGATACGTTCCATCAATACCGAGTTTATTGAGGGTTTTTAGCATAAAGGGCTGCTGAATTTTGTCAAATGCCTTCTCTGCGTCAATTGAGATAATCATGTGGTTTTTGTTTTTGGTTCTGTTTATGTTGTGAATTACGTTTATAGAATTGCATATGTTGAACCAGCCATGAACTGCCATTCACAATCGCTACAAAAAGAATAAAATACCTAAGAATACAACTTACAAGGAATGTAAGGGACCTCTTCAAAAAAAAAAAACCACTGCTCAATGAAATAAGAGAGGACACAAACAGATGGAGAAACATTCCATGTTCATGGTTAGGAAGAATCAATATCGTGAAAACGGCTATACTGCCCAAAGTAATTTACAGAATCAATGCTATCCCCATCAAGCTAGCATTGACTTTCTTCACAGACCTGGAAAAAACCACCATGAAATTCATATGGAACCAAAAGAGAGCCTGCATAGCCAAGTCAATTCTAAGCAAAAAAACACAGTGGGAAGAATCACACTACCGGACATCAAACTATACTACAAGGCTACAGTAATCAAAACAGCATGGTACTGGTACCAAAACAGAGATATAGACCAACGCAACAGAACAGATGCATCGGAGGCAACACAGCATATCTACAACCATGAAATCTTTGATAAACCCGACAAAAACAAGCAATGGGGAAAGGATTCCCTGTTTAATAAATGGTGTTGGGAAAACTGGCTAGCCACATGCAGAAAGCAGAAACTGGACCCCTTCCTGACATCTTACACTAAAATTAACCCCAGATGGATTAAAGACTTAAACATAAGGCCTGGCATCATAAAAACCCTAGAAAAAAATCTAGGCAAAACCATTCAGGACATAGGAGTAGGCAAGGGCTTCATTACCAAAACACCAAAAGCATTGGCAACAAAAGCCAAAATAGACAAATGGGACCTTATCAAACTCCACAGCTTCTGCACGGCAAAAGAAACAGTCACTAGAGTGAATCGGCAACCAACAGAATGGGAAAAAATTTTTGCAGTTTACCCATCTGACAAAGGGCTGATATCCAGAATTTACAAAGAACTCAAACAGATTTACAAGAAAAAAACAAACAAGCCCATTCAAAAATGGGCAAAGGATATGAATAGACACTTTAAAAAAGAAGACATACATGAGGCCAACAAACATGAAAAAATGCTCATCATCACTGGTCATTAGAGAGATGCAAATCAAAACTACATTGAGATACCATCTCACACCGGTTAGAATGGCGATCATTAAAAAATCCAGAGACAACAGATGCTGGAGAGGATGTGGAGAAATAGGAACACTTTTACACTGCTGGTGGGAGTGTAAATTAGTTCAACCATTGTGGAAGACAGTGTGGCAATTCCTCAAGGACTTAGAAATAGAAATTCCATTTGACCAGCAATTCCATTTCTGGGTATATATCCAAAGGAGTATAAATCATTCTATCATAAGGACATATGCACACTAATGTTCATTGCAGCACTGTTTACAATAGCAAAGACCTGGAAACTACCCAAGTGCCCATCGATGATAGACTGGACTGGGAAAATGTGCCACATATACACCATGGAATATTATGCAGCAATCAAAAATTATGAGTTCGTGTCCTCTGTAGGGACATTTATGAATCTGGAGAACATCATTCTCAGCAAACTGACACAAGAACAGAAAATGAAATACCGCATATTCTCACTCAGGCGGGTGATGAAAAATGAGAACACATGGACACAGGAAAGGGAGTACTACACACTGGGGTTTATTGGGGGGAATAGGGGAGGGACAGCGGTGGGGGGAGCTGGGGAGGGATAGCCTGGGGAGAAATGCCAAATGTGGGTGAAGGGGCGGAAGGCAGCAAAACACACTGCCATGTGTGTACCTATGGAACTATCTTGCATGTTCTACACATGTACCCCAAAACCTAAAATGCAATTAAAAAAAAAAAAAGAAGCAAGTCAGTGTTGAGTGCCTGCTTTTTTCTCCCTAGCAATACATACTTAGGATTTCATACTTAATAAATTAATAAACTTATTAATTTAATAAGATAAAATTAATATATTCACTTTAGGTAGTCAGGGTTTCTCAACTTCAGCAGTATTCGAGGGTATTTTGACTCTAATAATTCCTCATTTTGGAGACTGTCCTATGGAGTATGGGATATTCAGCTAAATCCTTAGTCTCTTCCGTTAGATAATAATAATTAGAAGGATATATCAGAAAAGATCATATTAATGAAAAAATGTTAAGAGCTGTGTATATATTGTTTGTAAGTGTGAGGAATTCATAACACTTTTAGGGATTTCTATTCAGAAGATAAAGAGGGGAATTAGATACATAAGGAGTTAAAAGAGGCTTCATCTGTATGTAAGATTATAACAGATAATACAAAAAGAGATCTAAAACATAGAATATAAAATAAATATCTGTAACCTGAGTAATGGGGACATTTGCTTTGGTGAAGTTATTCTCAATAATTTGTATACACGTAAAATAAACTACATATATAGCAGAGAGATAGTAAGATAGATATTAATAAACTAAGCTTCATGGTCACAGGGCCCAGGAGATTTGAAGAATGTTCCTATTTTCCCTCTTTGTTTATAGAATAAGGAAGAAAAGTAATGAAGTGAAAGTACATTCCTAGAAAGTGTAGGCGTCCTATATATTGTAGTGCTGCTATTTTGCTCCTTTTATCAAATGGTTTATATTCTAAATAATAGTAATCATATACAACATCATTACAATAGAGAACAGTTACAAATGCATGCTTACACACAACGATTTAGAGAATTATACACTATCTCTAATTATTACTAGTGTTGACAAAGAATTATATGATAGTCAAGGTTTAAGGAAATGATTATAAATAAGCAATTTAAAGTTATCACTTATTAATTTGTAATAATTAATATATGATATTAACTGTAACAATTGTTTATGATTATTACCTAATAAATAATTTTTAATTCCTTGAAAAGTACAGAAAACATCTATTGGCAGATATTATGATAATTCATTCTGGTCATTATTACGGAGCTTGGTGTTATAGAAATTGAGAAAAATGAGTGTAAAATCACGTCTCCTCAAACAAAAACAACTCCATATGGTAAAATACTGATAAAAGTAGTTCTATTGAGAGTTATTCCTGCTTCCAGAAATTAGCACAATAAAGAGTTTATATTAGAATTGAGATAATAGAATCCCAGATTTTTCCCCTTTTAATTTTACAGTTGAAAGACCCCTGAAAGGTTGTTTAGTTCTTATTTTATAGATGTGGAAAATGAGATTCAGAAAGTTCAGATGATTTCCTTCCCCAAGGTCACCTGGTGAGTTAGTAGCAGAACTGAGTCTGGAACTCATATCTTCATGTTTCTCTGCTTTTTCAACATTCCCAATGTAAATTCCTGCCATAATATCTTTTTATTTTCTAACAGAGGGTTATTTCATAACACAGCACAATGATAACTACATACATAATGTGCATTTCAGAACACATTAAGAATATTAATGTTATTATTAGGAGAAAAGTCTTTTACTGCAGCTTAAACTTTCATTTCCCCCCTATATCTATTGCACAACTCCAGCTCTTAAGGGAAAAAAAAAATTCAGACTCAGTCAGCAACTTGTAACCTGTGCAAACTCTATGGCTGTCTCTATGACAGCCTGAAGGTCAAAAGACCGCATCATCTTTACATTAGTCAATTCTCTGCAACTCAAGGATGTCAGTCACTGGAAAGGATCAGCTGACCTATCTCCCCGCAAGCACTCTGACAGATTTAATGTTCACAACATTTATCGTCAACAACAACAAAAAAAAAAATAGAAGGAGAAGACACTCAATTTGTATACTTCTATCTTAAGGCATTCTAGGCACAGACTAAGATAAATATGCTATTTATTTTCTGAACTGATAGCATTTCCCTGTTTGCTTTTATCTGCTGTTTCATTTAGCTCAAAAAATCTGACTTTCTTCTTTATCTCTTCCTTTGAGCTAGCTGGATGAGGTTTGCTAAGGATGAGAAAGCTAGCACTGCCTTGAGAGAATGACATAAATTGTTTCAGTCTACAGTGACTTGAGTAAACAGTTTGCTTGAATTTTCCCCCAAAGGCCATGCATATATTTCATTGTTACCAAAAGAGATTGTCACTTGTTTTTATTTGCATCTTGCCTGAGCAGATCAGGGGGGAAAGCATGGAATTTGGAGCAACATTCTCGGGGGTTTATATCCTAAACTGAGATCATTTCCCTCTCTAGGCCTAAGTCTGTCATTTACATAAGAAGTATAATACCAATTATATCAGTTAGGATTATATTTAGCTGCTGGTGACAGAAATCCCAAAAGTAACAGAGGCTTAAGGAAGATTGACGTTTATACTTTTTCTCAAACAAAACTGAACAAGTGGATGAGGATTGATAATGGTGGTTATGCATCAAGGGATCAGAGTCCTTTTATCTTCTTGTTCCATCATTTGGGGCCTTTACATTATAGTCAAGGAAAGCAGAATTTTGATGTAGAGGCAAGAAAGTAGGAAGGAAGGAAGGAAAAAAGTTGGAGTGGTAAAGGATACACAGAGGATATGTGATATATCACAGCGAACATATCTTGTTGGCCAGCACTAGTTATATGGCTGTAGCTAGCTGCACAGGAGGCTGGAATACTGGTGTCCATTCTGTATGGATTTAAACCCACTCAAAAAGTCAGGATCTACCTTTTTTTCCTACTGTCTTCTCTCCGTGAGACCTTAGGCACGTGCTTGTGTCTCTTACAAGGAAATTTTCTTTTCCTTCCTGTTCTAAAGCCTTTTTAAATAAACTTCCACCCCTGCTTTGGAAAAAAAAAATCATGATCCTATTACCACAGAAAAAAAGAATATTTTGGGAGACAACGAGCATCTCTACCACACCTACTTTAGGAAACACTGCTAGTTTTTCACAAGCATCTGGGCTGCAGTCCTAGGTCCCCTTGCATTTAGCTCATATCGTTTGACTATGCTCTCCCAATAGGGATATGAATTAAGGTGATACAAGACATTTCCATGCCCAAATCTTCAAAATTCTGAGTATTCTCTCTCCATGTTCTCTTTGTGGTGTGTGTCTTTCCTTTGAGCTAGCTAAAACCTGGACTGTCAGGCAGCTACCTTTCAATGTAAATGAATACACTAACTTAGATAATAGAGTAGCGAACATGGAAGGAATCAAGTCCCTGAATGACAGAGGGGAGTGAAAATATCTGCTGATTTGATTTACTTACCCAGTCCCAGTACATTTGAGAGAGATACACTTCTACATTTTGTTCATACAGCCTAGAAGTTAAGCCTCACTCTGAGTGATATATTTAGTACACTGGAATTTTTCTGGAGAATAAATGATATAATATCTATAAAGTGCTGACAGTGCCAGCCCATGCTAAGTAAACAAATAAATTAAAAATTATATATATAACAATAATATACATACTAGCTATATAGGCACATACATATTTCATATAAATTTTTATAACTGTATATAGCTATATAAATATAACCAGCTGTCTCTTTGAAGTATCATCAGGGCCCTTCAAGATGAATTTTACATCAACTATTCTGTGTAAATTATAAATAACATATCAAATATACCTTTAAATTTACTGAAAACCCATAAATTTTTATTGCCCTGATGAAATAGCCCAAAATCTTTCTTATTTTAGACAAAAAAAGATGGTGTACGGACTAGAACTACCTTAGTCTTGCATGTATCGATTGCACCTACTGAGGCCTCCAATGAAGTATAATACATAATTTAGGCCAAACACCACAATTAAAGAGGATGGTTGTTAGTATGAAGCCTTTGCCTTAATTTTATAGCTAATAAGTTTCTAGTTTCTAACCACAAACTCATTTCCAGTCTGCTGCAAAAATTTATGCAAACAATATTCATCACATGCCAGAAGAAAATAAGTGACATAGGTAAAGAGAAACAATGTATGTCCTGATAACAAGGTATACGTGACTCAAGATGTCATCCACAAGTCTTACTCTCTGCTCCAATGCTTAGGATTATAATAATGAACATATGTTGGCTCTTGGACTAGCATATAGCCCTGAACTTCAATTTTCTTTCCCTCAGTTCAGGAAAACTGTTACTGCTTTTCTCTTGTCTTCTATGTTCATTGCCATAATCAGCAACTACTCTAGGAAGAAAGCAGGTAAAGGTAGGTCTCAGCTCAAGCATTCCCATTCTTTCAGATATTCTGGCTCCTTAAGTCCTGATTTCCTTGGTTTCTTTCTAAACATACCAAACATGTATTTTGTATTTTATTAATAATTTTGATGGGTGGATTCATATAATATATTATTTCATAACAAAAAGAAATAAAAGTAAGCTTTTGATTGTATAGAAGCCAATCTCCAAAATAAATCCCAAGGATCCCCATCTCCTTGTATTCTCACCCCTGTGTAGTCATCTCCCATAATATATGAGGGTTGGTGTGTTAGAACCACAGAATACAACAGAAGTGATGTGTTCACTTAGGAAGATCACTTCTGAGATGTTTTATAATTACACTGTAGCTTCTATCTATCTCACTCTCGAATCTCTTGTTCTGGAGGGAATCAGTGCCAAGTCAGGAGTACAGACAGCCCTATGAAAAGACCAGGTAATCAGAAACTGAGTCCTTCTACGAATAGTCAGTGAGAAATGAAGGTATCCTGTCAAAAGTTACATAAGTGACTCATTTTGAAATGGATCTTCCATCCCCAGTCAAGCTTGTGGATGACTGAAGTCTGAGCTTATAGCATGACTGCAAACTCATGACACCCAACGCCATAATCATTCAGTTAAGCTGCTTCTGCAATCTTGACCATCAACCACTGTGTGGGATAATAAATGTGTGTGTGTGTGTGTGTGTGTGTGAGTGTGTGTGTGTTGTGTGTGTATGTGTGTGTTTAATTGCAGTAAAATACACATAACATCAAATTTATCATATTAATCATTTTTAAGTGCATGGTTCAGCAGCGCTAAATATATTCACACTGTTGTGTAACCAATCTCCAGAATCTTTTCATATTGCAAAATTGAAACTTCACTCCCATTAAACAACAGCACCCAGTTCTCCCTCCTCTGGAACCACCATTATACTTTCTGTTTCTATGCGTTTTACTAATCTAGACAGGTCATGTAAGTGGAATCAGAAACTACGTGTCGTTTTGCGACTGGCTCATTTTACTTAGCATAACGTCCTCAAGGTTCTCCATGTTGTACTATGTGTCAAAATTTACTTCTATTTGAAGGCTGAATCATACTTTATTGTCTATGTATATCATATTTTCTTGAGCGATTCCTTTGCCAATGAATATCTGGGTTGCTTCCACCCTGTGTTATTGCCAATAGGGTCGCCATGAACATAGGCATACAAATATTTTTTGAGACCATGCTTTCAATCTTTGAGGTATAAATCCAGAAGAAGAATTGCCGAATAATATGGTAATTTTTTTAATTTTTTAAGGAACTATTATACTGTTTTCTATAGAAGCTGTCCCATTTTAAATTTCCACCAATAGTGCCCAAGGATTCAGTTGATCCACTTCCTCACAACACATGTTAATTCTTGCTTTCTTGATAGGATCCATTCTTCTGGGTATAAGGTGATGTCTCATCATGGGTTTGATTTGCTTTTCTCTAATGATTTGTGATGTTGCGCATCTTTTCATATGCCTGTTGGCTATTTATATATCCTGTTTAAGGAAAGAAGACGTTGAAAGAAATGTCTTTTCAAGATTTTGTCAGTCTGATAATCAGGTTTTGCTGTTGTTGCTGCTTTTGTGTTGTAGGAGTTTCTTTTTTTAATGTAGTCTTACTCCTCCCTTATAGGATCTATGATTTGAACATCTTTTCTCTTATTCCACAGTTTGACTTTCACTCTGTTAATTGCATCCATTGATGTACAAAGTTTTCAGTTTTCCACTGTATAGTCCAATTTATATATTTTTGCTTTTGTTGACCATAAAATGAATTTTGTCTTACGACCCTAAATTTTTGATAAAATTATTACACAGAAATAGCAAATAGAGGAGGTTAATATTTTATTTATTTATATTAATGATATAATTTGGCTCTGTGTCCTCACCCGAATTTCATCTTGAATTGTAATGTCCAGGTGTTGAGGGAGGGACCTGGTGGGAAATAATTGGATCATAGGTTCAGTTTCACCCATGCTGTTCTTGTGATAGTGAGTGAGTTCTCAAGGTATCTGATGGTTTAAAAATGTGTCACTTCCCCCTTTCTTTCTCCTGCCATCATGCACGATGTGCTTTGCTTTGCTTCCCCTTCACTTTCCCCCATGATTATAAGTTTCCTGAGGTCTCTTAGGAAACCATGCAAAATGGTGAGTCAATTAATTCTCTTTTCTTCATAAAATTACATAAAATTTGAAAACAGACTAACACAACTATTATATTTCAGAGACAGTTTCACTACATTGCTGAGGCTGGTCTCAAAACCCTGGACTCAAGTGATTCTCCTGCATCAGCCTCTTGAGTAGCTGGGACTGCAGGTATGCACCACCACTGCCAGCTACAGAAGGCTTTTAATTTATTTTAAAAATGTTTTATCTGAACACTTTGGAATAATCACTTTGAATTTATTATTGAAATACATTGAACATAATCCTAGATATAAATGTGAGGATACATCTTATAAAGCCAAGTATTGAATAGAAGAAATTAGTGAACTAGATGACAATATAGAGAGAATGTAAAATAGTGGAGAGAGAGTAAAATCTAGAAAAGATGGGAGTTAAAAAATGTATAAAAGAGCATATGAATATGTAGGACAAGGTGGGAACATGATAACATACTTGTAACTAGAGATCTTGAAGAAGAAGAAGAAAGAGAGAATAAAGAAAAGCATTATTTGAGGAGAAAATAATGGTAATTTTTTAAACTGAAGAGATGTCATTCCATATGTTCGATTAATTTTAAGAAAACCAAGCAAGCCAAAAAGGATGAAATAACACACATAAATATGTAAAACCAATAAGCAAAAATTAACACAGAGTCAACCAATTTACAATAAAAGGGTGTGTATAATGTACAGAGGGACATTATACTCATCTCAATATATGGTATTGAATCAATTGGATAGCAATGTAGGAAAGAGCATTCATTTCCTTTCTTTTTTTTTTTTTGAGACAGAGTCTTGCTGTGTTGTCCAGGCTGGAGTGCAGTGGCATGATCCTAGCTCACTACAGCCTCTACCTTCTGGGTTCAAGTGATTCTTCCTTTTAAGCTGCCTAGATTCCAGGTGTATGCAGCCACACCCAGCTAATTTTTTTTTTTTTTTTTTTTTTTTTTTTCAGTAGAGTTGAGATATCCCTCTGTTGGCCAGGCCAGTCCTAAACTCCTGGCCTCAAGTGATCTTCCCACCTTTAACTCCCAAAGTGCATGAGCCACCATGCCCTGCCCACAAATCTCATTCTCTACTTTGAACTACACAGAATCAATTCCTGATGGATAATAACCAAAATTTAGGAAAGGTAAAATAATACATCTTTAGATAATAACATAGGATACTTCAAAAAAGAATATCTAAATGACCAATGCATATATGAAAAGATCCTTAACTTCAATATTCATCAAGGAAACACAAATTAAAGTTCCAATTGCATATATAAATCAGACTGTCTAAAAATAATTGTGGTAATAAAAATATGAAAATCTGACAATGTAAATGTTGGCAGGCATGTAGAATAACCAAAACACTCATATTGGTGGAAATTTAAATGGATAATTCCATTTTGGAGAACTCTTTAGCAGTGTCTACTAAAGATGAACCCATATGTGTCTGATAAGCCAGCATCTGAACCTCTGAGTACATGCCTATATTAAAAGTTCTTGGTGCCCCACCAATTTCCCTTAAAAATTCACCTTTTCCATTTGCTCTAAATTGATGATTTTCTTAACAACTTCCCACCTGTTACTTTTTTCCTACATTATCTGCCCAAAACATTCCCTGTAAACATATTATTTATGCCAGAATTGCTGACAAATTGTATTCGAGGAACATCAACAACGATGGCTGAAATGACAGGAATTGGCAGATAATTATCATGGCTTTTTTGCCTGTAATTGGGATAACTTACAGTAATTTGGGTAGCAACTACTTTGTTACCCAAAGTAGTTACCAGTTGATGATGCAACCTTTATTGACTTTCTTCTCCATTCCTCAATTTTCAACCTCGACCAGGTCTTCCTGGGATTATCTCCCAATTAAATTGTTTATACTCATATTCTTTTCTTGAAGTCCATTTCTGAGAAAACTCAAAGAAAGACAAAAGTTGTCTGACTCTAAATAAATAAATACACTAAAAATACATATTTAAATATTTATAGATTTATTACTCATGAGAACTGAAACTGAAAATAACTGTCATGTTCAGTATTGGTGCAATGGATAAATAAATTGTGTTACATTAATGCACTGAGGTATTAATGAAGCGATGAACCATTGGCATGTGCCATAACATGGATACAGCTCACAAGCACTTCCTTTAGTAAAATAAGGCAGACACAAAATTATACAAAGCAAATTATTTATAAAGTTCAACAACTGGGGTTGTGATAAAATTAGAATATTAATCTGTGTGAGTAATTGTATTTAGAAGGAGCAATGGGGGGAGATTTTCTGAGCTACTGATAATGATCTATATCTTAATCAGAGTAGTGATTATGTAGATGTGTTCACAGTGTAAAATTTAATCTGTGCTCTTTTCCTGCAGATAGATTTTACTTTAATATAAAGTTTACCTAACCAAGAAGCAAACAAATAAGTAAGCAACATCATAATAGCCACTATGCTTAGAAAAGCCCTTTTATGTGTGGGTTAATAGATACCCAAATATTACTCTCTGAAAAGTTTCCTAAGAATTAATGATATACAAACATGTGGTTCTTGGACCTGAGTGAGCACTGGGATTACATGAAAGAGTGTTTGGTGCATGTGAGGTGGAATTTAGGTGCCTGCATTTTGAGCAAGCTCCCAGGTGATGTTACTGCTTCTAATCCAGACACAACACTGTGAGAACTCATTAGACTGTAGGATTCTCTTGTAGTAAGTAATGTAGGTGTCAGCAGTGGCAATTGCAAGGGGAAGTACCTCCTAGCTCCAAGATGATCTCCTCAGGGGAGATGGTGCAGCAGAGGTTGGGTGCCTTGATCACACTCCTCTCTCTATGCTGCCATCCTGGGCTTCTGTGCTCTACAGGGACCCTAACGCTTCCTTGCTGCACTCTAGAACTCTCAGTCAGACACTCCAATGAAGTTTTAGTTTTATGTTTGTTGCTTTGGTCCTTTCATTATGTGTGTGAGGACCAGTGCTAGGCACCTTTAGTCAGCCATCTTGCTGATGTCACGTATTTTGTATATCATTTTGTTAAGGTTTTAAATTCAGATTTGCTTTCTGCATGTCTTGTCATTATAATTCCTCAATCAGGAATATTTGCTTATTTCTTAATTGCTGCCTGTAGACTTTTAAGTTATTTATTGCCAAAGGTATCCATTCATAATGTCTTAGAAAGATGACTGTCCACATACACAATGCACAATAATCTGTGCTGATTATTTATTTCAGACTACTGATGGAAGACCTTTCCTCTGGAGCTATTTTGCAAAAGCATCAGTGTGGTTAAATAACAACAACAACAAAAACACAAAAATAACTTTGCTGGACTTCAGTGTTTTTAGAACCAACTCTAATGTGAGAGATAGATGTAGGCAATTAAATAGAAAATCACTATTGCTCTTATTTGAGAGTCAACCAATCTATTCCTACTCTATGTTTTAACCTCTGCTTTATGGCAAGTTAACACTTCTCCATTTTTCTAGCTACTGCATTCTCTGCCACAACATGCATAGCTATCAGAAATCATTACCAAAATATCATATTTTCTACAAGTATACTATTTTAAATATTTTAATATTAATTCAGCTGATTCACACTTTAAAACTTAGAAAGTACATTTGTACCTATGCTAATGAAGGGAAAGACATGCTTTCTCAGTCCATGGTAATGAAAGCTGTACAATTTGTATAGTTGTAGGAGTGTTTCAGTTCTGACACGAAACAGGAGGCAGATATACCTGCAAAGACATCCGCATGAAGAAAACACAGCAGAACTTTTAAATATAAAAATCAAGACATTTTTACAAATAAATAACATTTCCTTATTATTTATGCATGCTTATACACCATAAATGTGTATGATTAATACAAAGTGTCCTTAAAACTGATATTATTCTTAGATCCTAGATATTCTTTTTTTTTTTTTGTCTTTTAGAAACTAGGTAAGATAATGCCTAAAGTTATGCACTAAAGCATTGCCACTAGAACTGTAGAGTGTTAAAAATATTTATTTTTCTCCCCTTTGAAATTTCATACATTAATAAAAACCAGCATAACAGGATATCCATAGTATTTAAGTTTAAATAATTCAGATATATTTCATTTTATGTTTCTTATTTGATCATTCCCAGTGAAACAGGGAAGATAGGCAGATGGATGATAAATTCTCACCTACTTCATCAAAATACCCTGTCAATTATACCCTCGCATGAGATGAGGCAGGAGATCTGGAATTTAGAAATTAAGCATAACAGGCCGGGCGCAGTGGCTCACGTCTGTAATCCCAGCACTTTGGGAGGCCGAGGCGTGTGGATCACGAGGTTAAGAGATCGAGACCATCATGGTCAACATGATGAAACCCCATCTCTACTAAAAATACAAAAAATTAGCTGGGCATGGTGGTGCGTGCCTGTAATCCCAGCTACTCAGGAGCCTGAGGCAGGAGAATTGCCTGAACCCAGGAGGCGGAGATTGCGGTGAGCTGAGATAGCGCCATTGCACTCCAGCCTGGGTAACGAGCGAAACTCCGTCTCAAAAAAAAAAAAAAAAAAAAAAAAAAAAAAAAGAAAGAAAGAAAGAAATTAAGCATAACAAAGCTACCACCTCCATCAAAATAAAATAACTAGAAATGTATACTATCACTCACATATAAAATGAGAAAGATTATCAGTTAACCCCGGAAAAGTAAAGAAAAATATACCCATGGGAAAACGAAAGCTGAATACACTAGATTGCATTATGAAGCCCTAAGAATCACAAACTTGCCTTTAGACCAAACTAGCCCTAATGATTATTTGCATTCATCTTAAGTTCAAGAATCTAGGATACCAAGAGATCTTTAGTGTCAAGGTGACCAAAGCATCTGTACTACCGGTAGCTCCTGACTACCCAGACAAGACCTACCTGATCACCTCTCCCCTCCTGCCTGCATGCTTCCTGCCTCCTTCTTGGGGCGTTTTTGTTAAGCATGAGGAACAAGGTGGCACATATATACATCCCATAGGTTGCACTTTTAACCAAAAGGAAAGATAATGCAGTTGATCCTGTAGGCAAATTCTTTCCCTTTTATTTTTCCCTTCTTGCCCTGTGGTAGATACAAGCACAGCAACACTGCTGATATATAATTTAAAAGTCTTCTTAGAGGCATGACTCCAAGGATGAAGCAATAAGTCACACTTAGTGGGGGCCAGACAGATAACACATCTTTGCATTGACTCTTTTCTGTCCTGCTTCACTGTCCTTGTTTCACATTTCTGCTTTAGTAAATATACTCAGTATTAAATAATAGCATATTAGCCCTCTTCTACAAGATTTCATTTTTCTAGACATCAGGTGAAAACACAAAGCCAAATGCCACATATGGATGTGAGATAAAAATTCACACTATGAAGTGAGTGAGCATATTGCTGAGAAATTAACAAAAACTAGAATCAAATAGTTAAAATTTCTATTGATCTGATTGAAGTAAGAAGCTGTTCCTATAAAAACACTTCCATAGCAGGAGGCTCATGGGACTCCCAAGAAGAAAAACACTTTCACCAGCTATGACCTCAAACTAAAATAATTGCAACCCACATAAACAAACTAGAATGAGCAAGATTAAGTATTGCAAAAATTCAAGGAAATAACTTAAAATAATAGAATGCCAAGAACAAATCTATTTAACAATCTGTTTAAAATAATTGAAGACATAAACCAAAGAGTGGGAAAGAAAATCAAATAACCATGTTGTAGTAGCAAGAATAGGTACATTTTTTACAGAAGAACCAAATAAAAATTCCATAAATGTAGAATAGAATACAGTAATTGGCAATAAAAACTCTGGGCATCTATTAAAGAGCAGAATGTACAAAGCTGAAGAGAGAATTATTAAAATGAATTTGGTGTCTAAGGAAATCAGCCAAAATGGAGCAGAGAGAAATGAAAACACTAATACCAGTTTTTGAAAAATGATTATTTATCATCGGCAACAGAATTTAGAGGTCTAATATGTTTCTATTAGGAATTGCAGAATGATAGAAGAAAGAATGACAGAATATATAACATCTAATCATTCTGCCAATGGCTAAAAAATTTTCTAGAATTCAGTCACTGCAATCACAAAGTTGTTTGGCTTACCTTTCCACTTATGGCTCAAAAATAATGTTATTTTAAAACACTTTTAAATGTATTTTTATTTATAATTGACATTTAACTGTATACCATTAAGGGGTATAGTGTGATGTTCTGATACAGGTATATAATGCATAATAATCAAATTAATGTAATTAGCATGTCTATCACTTCAAACGTTTATCATTTCTTTGTGTTAAGAACATTAAAAATCCTCTCTTTTAGCAATTTTGAAACATACACCTATTATTATTCATTAGAGTCACCCTACTGTGCAATGGAACACTAGAACTTATTCTTCCCATTTATCGGTAACTTTGTACCATCGATTAACCTCTCCCCATCACTCTCCTGCTCAGCTTTCCCCATCTCTGGTAACCATTATTATACCATTTATTTCTATGAGATCAACCTTTCAAACTCCACATGTGAGTAAGATCATGTAATATTTGTCTTTGTGTGATTGGCTTATTTCATTTGATATAATGTCCTCTAGGCTCATCTGTGTTGCTACAAATGACAAGATTTCATTACTTTTAATGACTCAATAATGTTTAATTATGTAAATATACTACGTTTTCTTTGTACGTTTACTTATTGATGAATACTAAGGTTGATTTCATATCTTAGTTATTGTGTATAGTACTGCAACAAACATGGGTGTGCAGATATCTCTTTCATATACTAATTTTAGTTTCTTTAGATACATGCCTATTAATAGGATTGCTGATCATATGGCATATCCTGAATGAACATAGATAGCAAGTCAAATCAACAGCACATCATAAAGATTATTTACCATGATTAAGTGGGATTCATCTCAGAGTTGTTAGGATGATTCAACATATACAAATCAATCAATGTGAAACATCACATTAACAGAATAAAGGACAAAAGACATACAATGATCTCAATAGATGCAGCAAAAGCATTTGATAAAATTAAATATCTCTTTATGATTAAAAAACTCTCAAAAATTAAGGATAGAAGAAATATATTTCAACATAATAAAGTTTGTATTTACAAACCCACAGCTAATGTAATACTGAAAAAAAGAAGTTTAAACTTTTTGCCTCTAAAACCTGGAACAAAACAAGAATGCCCACTTTTACCACTTTAATTCAACATAGTACTGGAAGTCCTAGTCGGAGCAATTAAGAGAAAGAAATAAAGAGCCTCCAAATTGGAAAGGAGCAAGCCAAAATGTCCTTGTTTGCAGATAACATTATCTAGTCTATAGAGAACCCTGAAGACTCTGAACACACAAAAAAATCTATTAGGAGCAATAAACAAATTCAGTGAATTTTCCCTATATAAAATCAACATAAATATTAGTACTGTTGCTATATATTAATAGTAGACTATCTGAAAAAAATCAAGAAAGCAATCTTATTTGTAATAACTAGAATAATAAATATATATTAGGATACATTTATATAGGATGTAAATATATTAGAATACTGTATATAAATAAATATATAGGATAATAAATATAAATATATATAAATATAAAGGTAGCATAATGAAAGTAAAAACCTAGAAATAAATTTAACAAAGGAGGTGAAAGACCTCTACACTGAAAACTGACACACTGATGAAAGAAATTGAAAAGAAGACAAATAATTGGAACGATATCCCATGTCCATGAAGTGGAAAATCAATATTGTTGAAACATCCATAACCACAGATTTAATTCAGTCTCTATAAAAATACCAATGACATTCTTCATAAAATATTTTAAAAATCCTAACATTTGTATAAAACCATAAAATGTGTATAAAACAAATAAACACTAAATAGCCAAAATAATCTTGAGCAAACAGAATGAAGCTGGAGGCATCACACTACCCAACTGCAAAATATACTACAAAGTAATATTATCCAAAACACCATAGCACTGGCATAAAAGTAGACACATAGATCAATGGAGCGGAACAGAGAACCCATAAGTGAATTCACATATTTACAGCCAACTGATCTCCTACAAAGTTGCCAAGAACACACATTGGGGAAAGTACAGTCTCTTCAATAACTGGTGTTAAGAAAACTGGATGTTCACAAGCAGAAGAATAAAACTAGACCCATATGTCACCTTATACAAAAATCAATTCAAAATGCATTAAAGACTTTAAGGTAAGACCCTGAGCTATGACATTACTCAGAGAAAATGGGGAAAATTCACCATGACATTGGTTTGGGAAATTTTTTAAATATAACCTCAGAAACACATGTAACAAAAGCAAAAAGAGACAAATAAGGATTATGTCAAACTAAAACACTTTTGCACAATAAAAGAAAAAAAATCAGCAGAATAAATAGATAACTTTCAGAATGGCAGAAAATATTTGTAACTATGCATCTGACAAGGGGTTAATACCCATAAAATATAAGGAACTCAAACAACTCAATAGCAATTATCATGATCATCATCAGTTTTTTAAAGGGCAAAAGACCTGAATAGACATTTCTCAAAGGAAAAACTAAAAAGTGGCCAGTAGGTATATGAAAAAATGTTTGACATCATTAGTCATTAGGGAGATATAAATCAAAATCACAAGGAAATATCATCTCACCTCAGTTAGAATGGTCATTACCAAAAAGAAAACAAACATCAAATGCTTGTAAAGATGGGGAGAAAAGGCTACTCTTCTACACTGCTGGTGAGAATATGAATTAGTACACTCATTATGGAAAACAATATGGAGGTTCTTAAATTGTTTTAAAGTTCTTAGTACGGTTTCTTTTTAGCATCTTTATTTTAAATGATTGGATTTGTATTCTCTGTAGGTAGTACCTTTTGTTCACAAGGCATGACTTTCATTTGGTAGCTAGATATGCCTAGCACCAGAGTTTTGTTTTCAACTGACCAGAAAAAAAAAAAATCCTTAACAAACTTGGAATCCCACAGACTTCTTGATGTCATACAGGTCTTACAAAACTGTAATTTACAAAGTTACATTTCTTTTTAAAGAAAGTGAATTACTTCCCACAGAGACACTTCTAGATAGCATGCATAAAAATGAGCAAAATCAAAAATTTGCTATTTCTACTGAAATTAGAATAAAAAGTAAAGTATTAAAACATTTTGACAGAGTTGAATATTTTTAAAGTATTTTATTTTTATAGGTGTGTTTCATTGTATTAATCTTATTTGGAATTTTCTGACACTTTTGTCTTTAGGGTTATTTTCAATCAATTTATGACATTTTGGGGCATTCCTTTTTATTTCTGTCTCTTCCCTCTCAACTGCCATTCTGTTATACCAATTACCAGTATGTCAGATAACATAATATTTTCCACACATCACTCTTCATTTCCCCCCAAGACTTTTGTAGTACCATTTTATAGATTGAATAATTTCTAGAGATTTACTTTTAATTTAGTATATACCATTTTTAATTGGTTTTATTTCTTTGCAAAAAATTTCTATTTATATATTCTGTACCTTTATTTTTAAAAGTTCTTGACTATATTTATCATATCCATCTTATATCATAAAACCCATTCTAGCTGGAATGTAACTCCAGTGTTTTCCAGCACTTCACTGTCTCTGGTATCACTGTTCAGTGCTCATCTTGACAGCAGCCATTCTTTGCTAAGCCAACTGCAGTCCTGTCCTGCGCCTGGTAGTCTGGTACTGAATGGCCCTCAGGGAGCTCAGACAGACTTCTGAGCCCTGCTTCTCTGCACAGCTTCCATCCATTCCAAATTCCAGCTGCCTCAGCAACCTCAGTTGAATAAAAGCCTCAGTTCATCAAGAGCTTCTTTCTGTTCTGGGATTTAGCCCTGTACACAGGATTCTGGAAAGTGCCCTCAGGCGTAAAGTCTGGGCACTTATAAGGATCATTTATCAAGAATCACCTTCCTGTATTGCCTACTACCCAATGCCTCAAAAGAGTTGCCTCATATATTTTATCGAGTTTTGTAGTTGCTTGTGGTAGAACGGCAGATTTGGAACCAGTCACCCTATCATAGCTGAAAATTAAATTTCTACAACATTGTATTTAAGAGCAAAATTGTGAACTAAAAATGAGAAATAAACTAAATGTTAACTAATGTGTAATTGGTTAAGTAAATCATTATGCATACTTATCTTGAAACTTCATCCTGCCCTTGAAAAGAAAGATATTAAAAGATGTATAAGAAATATTGTTAACTTTTTGAGGGTATGCTCAATGCCATCATTATATATGTATCTCTGCGTGTGTATGTGTGTGTATGTGTGTGTGTGTGTGTATGCACATAATTACTGTGAAGACTAGAAGTAAAAATTTCAGTGTATGTAGACTTTATGTTTTAGTCTATGGAGACTTTGTGATGTTTGCATCATTCACAATGTGAAAATGTAATAATACTTTTCAAAATAAAGTAAGTAAATGGACTTATATTAGTAAATTGCTTGAAAATCATTGTCAACACTTTTTACTGTTTTTTTTTTTTTGTAGGACCTGCTATAAATTCAGTGTTGGAAGCATCAATGGTAAGAACTGTAAAACTGGACAGATTTATAAAAATAAAATTATTTTCTTTGTACTGACTGGCTTTAAGTTTTGACACATAATCTGTGCAGCAGTCTCTCTTACGCTTTCTGTGCTTTTAAATGTTGCATATCTGAAACACTCTTTCTTTGCTATTATGGGAAACTGACATGAAGGATCCACCTTCTGTAAATATGACACGACAATTTTCAGGGAGGACTTGAGCAGTACACACTTCACACAATTTATTTATTTTCAAATTTTGAGACTCGGAGTCTCCCCCAGGCCCAGGTTTGAATATTTGAAAACTACTTTTATGTCTTTCAAAATCTTGACAGTGGTGGGGATTCAAAGCATGCCAGCAAAGTGTCAAACAGCATCAGTCCCTCTGTCCCTAGGAATGATTGAGACTATCTTTTACTATGAATTCCCAAAGGGTGATTCACTCAAAATCGACTCATTCAAACAAGAATTCTATTCCTGAGAGTTCAAAAATTCATGGTATTTGGATCTAAAAATGACCTAGGTTACCAATCATTTCTTCACCTTCCCCCTTTCACTTTATAATTACTATTCTCTAGAAAATCTGTCACATCAATATCAAGATTTCTCCTAAATAAACTATTGGGAGTATAACACCATGATTGGTAAATATTTCTATAAAAATGTATTCCATATATTCTAATTGCATTGAACTTGATAAATGTGTTATCAATCTGACACAAATCGTAGTGTCAGAATTTCTAGGAAGAGAGACTGCCTTCATTAAAGTCCTGGCTCTGTCAGTTAACTGCACATCTTGGGTCAAGTTATTTAACTTTTCTGTGCATTTTTCCCTCATTATTAAAATGGGGATTGTAATTATGCCTATATCAGGATTACTTGAGAATAAAATGATTTATTTCACAAATACATAGGCATAAAAACACTCAATATATTCACTATCATCAGCACCATCATCAGCTACACAGTTATTATCAGTAGTATCTCCCAGGTGCTTTAATTATTTCACTTTATTGCAAACCAGTAATGGTTTCTAGTGAATTGATTTATTGTCTCTTTTCTTTAAGAATTTTACCTTTTCCAAGCTATATTAAACTAATAATAATTGCTTACTTTCAATAAATTAATAAAGGCCATAATGTTAGAAGAATGAGTCCCAATCTCAAAGCAAATGCTCACTGAGTTTTAGCTGACCTCAATGCCATTTGTTTGAATTTATTTACACAATAGCTTACCATTTAACTAACAATAACCTGCTTTAGATGCTACAGATGGGTGTTCATTAAATACTTACTGAATTAATGATGGTGATTACATACAAATATTGTATATATAATATATCATCATTACCATTTAATATTGAGGCACTAGGATTCATTGAACAGATTAAGCACCTTAATTCTGATATTATACATATACATCTATGAAGGAGTTGCTAAGCAAGGCTTTGGGGTCTATATAATTTGTTCTTTAGAGAGCAACTTTTCTTAAGAAGCTCCAATCACTAGTAACAAAAAGGAAATGCAATTCAGATTCCTACATCTAGCCCAAAGTATGCATGCTACCAATTCTTTGAAAGTGGTAGGACTAATGGATCTCCATATAAGCCATATCCTCTCCTATCCTTTGTAACTTCTTTTCCACCTGAAGTTTATTTTAAACTGACTCCATTCAGAATAAAGTGGAGCTTCTGGAGCACAAGACATTGAGATTATTTCTTGCCCACACAATCCTCTTCCAAGGATGATGTGGAAACTTCAAAGGAGAGAGAATATTGCCTTACAGAAATATAGTAAAGGCTAAGGAAAGGCTACGCTGAAGGGTTTAAGGAATACCAAGGACCCAGTGCAGCTGAAGAGGAAAGAGTGGTCCAAAGTAAGACTGGAAAAGCAGCCAGAAGTCAGATTACAGAGGACCCTGGAGGGTCTGTTTGAGAATTGAGTTTTACTCTTACTGAGGTGATAAGCCACCGGAGGGGTCTCAATAGGGTAAGATGTTATCTTGTTAGTGCTTTAATATCTTGCTGGCTGCTGTGTGTAGAACAGACTTGAAGTGACACGAAAGTAGAAGAAGGAATATTGGAAGGCTGTGTAGGTCACCGACCCTTCATTTTATGGTTGTTAATACCCACCTCACTTTTTACTTCATATAAAGTAGGCTTGAAGTCAGAAACCATTTCAGATTCACTTTTGTATCTATTCCAATGCTTACCATAATCTCTTTTAATTTCCAAAAATATTTATTTATTTATTTATTTTTAATACATTACAGCATTTGGAAATATATGGGAGGAGTATCCAGCAAGGGACATGGTAATGAACCATAACAGACAGCAAAAAGGAAGAGTGGCTGATATCCTGATAACAAAGAGAAGAACGGAGATCTGCTGCATCAAGTGCTACTGACAGGCTTCTATTGAATTCAACAACATTAGGACCACTGGAGCCCTAGAAGAAAAAAAAAACAATTTCTGTGACGTGGCAGGGCAAGAAGATGCAGTGCAATGATGCAGAGCAATGGGCTGAGGAACAGCCACAGCCAGAGAATCAGAACACTTTTGGTCTCTATTGCCATTGAGCTTTTATGTCTAGAGAATGCTCCACTGCAATTTCTGAATTACTAAGTTGGTGCCAAGTACTCAAAAATATTTCTTAAAAGAATAGTAGATATAAAAATAATTAAATTCCCATAGTTTCAAATGTAGTTTAATAAGGCTATAAATACAGTACATTTTAGTTACTGTCTTTTTTATTATAAGAATTTTTCCCATAGTTTATAAATAAAAAGTCTCTCAAATTACAGATACGGCATAATCAAAAGACTTGGCAAGGCAACACAGACTATCACCAATGCATTGTAGTAGTATAAAGAACATGTATTAAATGGCCACTTGAATGCATGGTTTTGCAGAGAAATACTCTTTTATTATTTATATTGGCAATATTTTATCAGCTCTACATTTACGTGAGACTAACAGGATTTTGTAAAGATTCCAATGAACTACATTTGCATATATGACATCCTATGCTGTATAAAATCTACACAGTATTTAAATCATTACATAATCTTGCACAATAGGGGTTAGTGACAAGAAACACATGCAACCCTCAACTTTCCTGCCTCTGGTCAAAAATGTATTCCATTCCTTTGTAAAAAGAAGGGATCAGGCCTCATCTATCATTTCAGAATTGATATGCATAACTTTGGCTGACCTTATATCCTGCTTGTAAATCCTTATGTAGCGAGAGAGGGATACAACATAAGCCTGATGATTGAAAACAGTATTAACTAGATGCTACACAATCCACAGTGTCATGTAAGAGTAGCAGCACACTCAGTATTAGGTAAATCACAAATAATTCCATGGGGAAAATAAAACCATTTGGAGTACTAAAGTCATTATTATGTAACTGTCTGTTTTTCTTCTTTTCGGTTAAGTCTTAACACTACCACACATAATTGTGTTCCTCTAAAACCCAGAAATAAAAAAGACATGGAAAATTAACCAATTGCATTTTACAATGAGCAATTCTATGAGTTTATCAAATCCTAGAAGTTATTTATTCTTTATCATACACAGAATTGTAAAATAAAATAAGTATCCATTAGTAGTCTGGTGTTTGATACCTTTTTTTTAATTTTTGAAGCAAAGTCATATAAAACAATTTTTAAAGCCTGAAAATTAACAATAGCATTTTAAAGAAATTCTAGGAAGTAGAGAGTTCTTTCTGATTCTTGGGAAAGACTAAATTAACATAAATTTAATTAGTGCCCATAATATCTATTTAGCATTTCAAAGCTCATCTTTACCCAATCAGATAAAAAATGAAAAAACAAATGGTCTTGACATTCTTGACTATTGTACTATTTTTCAAATTCATGTTGTGATGAGACAGCATTTCTCATTTAAATATTATTGGTACATATTAACTCTTCTCAGTAAGCACATTTTGGAAATCCTATAAACTATTACATTTACTATTGCTGCATAACAAACCACCACAAAATAACATTTTCAAAAAATTAAGTTCATGTACTCTGTGGGTCTGTAGCACTTAGAGAGTATAGTAAAGAAAACTTGGATCTGCCTTGTGGCGTCTAAAGCCTTATCTGGAAAGGTGTAAAGGTTGGGGTGACTTGAACAAAGGGAGCTAGAATTATCTAAAGCACTCCAGTGGCCAATGCCAGCAATCAGTTAAGGCTGTTGACTAGAACCCTCACATGTCCTCTCTGAGGCCTGTATTTTCTCATAGCATGGCACTCTTAAGATAGCTCTCACATAATGGCTCAGGGTTCCAAAGATAAATTTCCCAGGCAGTAAGCCAGAAATTATGTGCTTTTTATGACTAGGTCTTGGAAGTTTTGTTGCATTACTTCTGCTAAATTTAATTGGATACAAATTAATCACAAACCAACCCCAATTCAAGGAAAGAGCAGTTAGGTACCAGATATGGATGACAGAGGAGTAATGTTCAAAAGAGTATGTGGGATGTGAGATGCTGTATGGCCATATTAAGAAATACAATCTATCTCACTTACTTTTACATTCTTTATAGCAAGTCAGATGTACTTAAATGAAGGTCTTGGCACCACAAGCAACAGTAGCAACCAGAGCAGACAACCTGTGCTTGAGACAAAATATTAAAGTAGGGGCTTTCCTATTTCACTTAATGGCTGAATACTCAGATATGAAAATGAAGAATACTTTATGCCCATATATTCTAAAGAGATTTAGGAAACTTCTGAAGATTCACTAAGGAATAAATAAAACCCATTTGATACATTTGGCTGTATCCCCAACCAAACCTCATCTTGAATTGTAGCTCCCATAATCCCCACTTGCCATGGGAGAGCCCCAGTGGGAGGTAATTGAATCTTGGGAGGTGGTTTTTTTCCATGTTATTCTTGTGATAGTGAATAAGTCTCACAAGATCTGATGGTTTTATAAAGGACAGTTCCCCTACATATGCTCTCTTGCCTGCGGCCATGTAAGACATGCCTTTGCTTCTCCTTTGCACCATGATTGTGAGGTCTCCCAAGCCATGTGGTACTGTGAGTTCATCAAACCTCTTTTTTCTTTTTAAATTACCCAGTCTCGGGTATTTCTTCATAGCAGTATGAAAATGTACAAGTACACCATTTTTACCATCTTGGACTTCAAAAGCCACTTCCAAACTACAAAATGATAAAATAATGTTCAAAGAAAAATTGTAATTAAAATAATTCTTTTGTGACTCGTTGAACTGAATGGACTCCCAGAGTTCATGAACTTCTTACAAGAGGAGAAATTAAGGGACAATGTTTACATGTTCTTAACATAGAGGGTGAGGGCTCGAGACATAAGTTTCTCTGGCAAGTACATCAAGATTTACTATTTAGATTTCCATCTCAGCAACTCCTACTTAGTTTAAAATACTTATGGTCTCTCACTTTTTCCACTTTATGTCTCCCAACTCGTCTTCTCTCATTCAGGCACCTCGCTCCAATTCCTTCATCACAGCTTACAGAGTAGTTTTAAACAAGTCTCATCAGTTTAGTCTTCTGCTTAAAATCCTCCAGGCTGGGCACGGTGGCTCATGCCTGTAATCCCAGCACTTTGGGAGACTGAGGCAGGTGGATCACAAGATCAAGAGATCGAGACTATCCTGGCCAACAGAGTGAAATCCCGTCTCTATTAAAAAAATACAAAAATCAGCTGGGTGTGGTGGCATGCGCCTGTAGTCCCAGCTACTTGGGAGGTTGAGGCAGGAGAATTGCTTGAACCCAGGAGGAGGAGGTTGCAGTGAGCCGAGATTGTGTCACTGCACTCCAGCCTGGCACCTGGCAACAGAGCAAGACTCTGTCTCAAAATAATAATAATAACAATAACAATAATAAAATCCTCCAATGGCTCCCTAATGGAAAGATCTTCAACTGGAGTCTGCCTCTATTCGAAGTCTGGCTTTCTTTCATACTTCCACCTCCTTATGAGTGATGTTCAAATCTCCAGCACTCCTCTGAATGGTCCCATCACTGGTACCCTCTTTGCCAGCCATTCTGAATTCCAATGACTCTTTGAAATGCTACAATTTTTCTTAGGCCTCATCATTTTCAACATGTCTTTTTATCTACATGATCTTCCCTCTGACTTTACCACTTGGAAAGAATGGGTGGTATACGCCAATATTCCTGGGAGTTCCCTTCACATTCTGTATGTCTCTAATTCTAACACTTACCACATCTTATAAAAATTATTTTTTCACACCTCTTCCTCCAGAAGATAAATGCCATGAAAAATAGTGACAAATATCTGTATAGACAGCCATTCAGCATTTAGAAGACTGTTAAGTATATAATAACTCAATAAATATTTGTTGAAATAATACATTTTTAAAAATGGTTTTCAACTTATTTTTCAATTTCCTGATAGTGCACTGGCAGAATTTCCAATATACATATTTATATCATTATATGCTTTTGGAATATGTTTCTCTTCTTTGTAAAAGCTTTATATAAGGAGAAAAATAAAAGCATGAAGGCAAACACTCTTGTGTTAAGAATATTCTACATATGTACACTTGTACTGAGATAAATTTTATCACTTGCCCAGGTGTAAAGTTTTCTTATCCCTTCTGTACTACAGTCTTATCACCCTCTTGCTTTAGAAATGCTTTATTTCCATTATAGCTTTCCTTGTTTAGAGTTGTTAGGTTTTTAATCTCTAATGTCTTTTTGTACAATAATATACAATCATATATATAGGTTTTAGCTTTGTTCTCTCTCTTGCTATCTCTTTCTCTCTCTCCCCCAACCCCTTTCTCTGTCTCTCTCTTCTTAGAATCTTTAGTATTCTGAGTGTGGGCCTGTATTTTATAGAAGGATCACGAGTGAAACAAGTTGATATTTTAACATGAAGAAAATTTTATGATGTTTCTCAAGGGCACTAAAAACTATACCTTGAAAATTTCTTAGGGCAAAAGGGCAAATGACAGGAATATAAAAAATACTTAAATATCAAAATATGTACATTTGAATTCACTTGTGAGTGGGAAGTGCTTCCTGGAATTTAGTAATAAATTTAGCCTAGAAACAGCACAGTCCCTCAGAAACTGTGATTATGACAAAGCATGGCCATTAGCTTAGTGGATGGAAATGGCAGGAAGAGTATGCACATCTAGACATCTCAGCAGGTGTCTTAAAGTGGAAAAGCAAGTGGAACTTTCTTTCATCTGAGCAAAACCATTTATAATTCAGAGAACGTAACTACCTTCTGAACAAGTTCAGAATGCATGAGCAAGAAATTTGACTTTATTAGCTTATTATGAGAAAGGTTTAATAATAAAAGAATGTCATATGGATTTAGAAAATAAAATCCATCAGTCAAATGCTCTCCCACACATAGAATAAAACAAAAACAGAAACAGCTATAATAGAGGCTTTAAGTGCTACCATTTGAAGTAATCAAAACATTATCCATTTATTAAAAAAAAGATTTCCACTTCTTAATGATACCCCTTTGTATTCTTGAGTGATTAGTTCCTTTGAGGAAGCTAGTTGTTAATAAATAAGGTCTCAAGTTAAGATGTTTGTTCATAAATTATGTGGGAAACTCTAGTTAATTCCCTTTAGTTGTGGTGGAGACTGTAGTTAATATATACTTGGTAAAACAGAATCATGAAAATGCTTATATAAACAAGTAATTACTTCTTTATGACATAAGCTAAAAGATTAATTAATACTTGTGAATACAAAAGCACTTTCTATTCAACTTTCCTTTTATTCTTACAATGCACATGAGATGTAAAGCACAGAAATATTTTGGAACTTTTTATATGTAAAAAGAGAAAAATTGTTCTTGTCTTCTAACTTATTTTTCTAGGACATTTCTTCAATTAAAAAAATGTTTCTCTATGTGTACATAGAGAAACTTTTAAAAACTGAGTATCTTTCTGAGATACACCCCTCTTGTCAAGATGCTACACCTCTCTCATCAAGATGTCTAGTATATATCCTGCGCTTTGTTTTTAAAACACGTGCTGGGTGATTCTCGGAATCTTTAGGATTAATAATCACTATTCTACTCAATGAAACCTCTTCTCTTTTATGTCAATCACTCCCAAAGTTCTATTATCTCTAAGTGGGTGATTTCCTCATCTGCATTTGTAGTCTTGGTATGTCAGCAGGAATTCCAATCAGCAATTCTAACTCCATATTGGATTTTTCCATGTCGATGGCCTGTCGAAGCCAAGTTTACTTTCAACAATAAATCCATGCAGAGTCTTGAAAATAGACACACAGTTTAAAAAGCAGAGGTCTTTGGTCAGTGGATATTTCAGTGTTGTTTTGGCCTTCATTTTACATCACTTTGCTTCTCTTGGTTGTGTTTATAACACCCTCTAAGAACTGGCCTTCATTCTGAGTCTTTAGTAATATGTCACATTTTCTAAATTCAACTATGTTTTTGAGCATTTTCATTCAACTTCCTATATATTCAGAAAGCTGGGATTATTTTTTCCCCTATATTTTCTGGAAATATTTTAAGTCTTGACACTGAATGCTGAATTTATCTTTCAGAAATTGATCAGTATTATTACTAAACAAAATGTCAGAGTTTCCAGACCTTGCAAATGGCTTTAAAATAGGGGTCAGTTTACTTGTCTAAAGGCAATAAGCTTAAATTCTCTATCCAAACTATGAGCAAAGATTTTGATTGCAGACACAGATTTTCCCTTAATAATATTCATGCTGGCTATTATGACATATGTGTAATTTCAGCAAAGAAAAATTTTGATGAGGAATGTGTCTATAAAAATATGCAATAATATGAAAAAGAACTTCACTAATAAAATCTTTGTAAAAATTTATCATTTGAACTTTACTCAAATGTAAGCTGTCTACAACTCTGATGGTGAAATATGAACCCACTATGTTTTCCAACAGACTTGCAAGCCAAATATTTCAATTTCTATCCCCCAAAAGCCACAAATACCAAGGTGAAGATTAGTGAGGAGCTCCCTTCTCTGTCTGTCTAGAATGCATCCTTATTCTTTAATAACCATTTCAAACACATTTTCTCCATAATGCCTCACATGATTCCATGTCAGACATGATTTTTCATTCCTTTAAAGCATAACACATATAACTTGGTTGTTAAGGGAATTATCTTATAGTGCTCCATATTGTAATTATGTAAAAATCTATTTTTTCTATCTTGGAAGACATTACTTCCTCTACTATCTAAAGGTCTGTTTCATGCAATAGGTACTCAAACGCCCGAGTCACATAATAGATACTCAGATACTCACATAATAGGTACACAAGTACCCAGGTTAATTTAACCAGTTTCACAAGCACTCGATCTGTGTTTCTTCCAATTTCTTCAATTTGAAACACGTGAACCTTTGTCAGTTTCAGTAGTACAATCAATCTTATTAGTGAAACTAACAAGTGGTGAAAGCAATATTTGGTAGAAGAAAGGTCAGGGAGTAGTGATGTGGAAAGGTCTTGCCACTCTTGGCTCACAAACTACAGATCAACTTCACGTTTCAACATACACTCTTTCTTCTATTGCTGCTTGGGATATTATCACAGCAGCACCAGAAAGACTTTATATCAATTTCTGACTGCCAAATAGTATTGCCATGCCAAATATGGAACAGAGTTCTCAGAGATGCTGCCCAATTGCCAGCAAGATCAGGACTCATGGGAATCTTTGCCAGTCTCAATCAAGAAATTAGGAGAAAAGACAACTCTGTTAAAGAAACAAGTGGAATCAGTTGTTCATGCCACCAATTTGTTTTTACTTATTTCTTCCCCACCCCTCCCTTCTCCATCCACTTTCCAGTTTGTTTCCCTCTATGAAGATAGAGTCTAAACAGGCTTCCTTCCTTTTTACTTCGGTTTACTTTTTAATACGTCATAGCATATGAGAGAGGCATTTTAGAATAATAGATTGAGAGATTTGTTTGCAGATCCTGATCTTGAGAATGCAATTAAAGAAAAAATAATAGCATATAATTACATAATGTAACCATTTAGCAAATATTAACTCGTTTAATCCCTATAATAAATTTATGTTTGATACTAACATTATCCACATTTTACCGATGAGGGAATTAAAATATAGATTACATTAGGACCTTACCCAGCATCACAAAACTACCAAGTAGAATGCCTCCAAGCAAGACATAGAAGGTCCAAAACCTAAATTTTATCTAAGGACATTTTTTATGGACAGGAAAAATCTGACAATATAAGTCTAAAATTCATTCATTCTTTATTTCTCTTACACCAACATTTAATTCATTAACAAACTGTGTCACTTTTTCAGGGAAGTCTCAGAGTTCAGATTATTAAATGGTTAACACAATCCCACCCCCAGCCTAGGCATGTTCCATTCTTTTGTTTTCTACCTAGAAGGTATTAACATCTAATCTGCTATTTTGTGGACTTATATGTTCCATGTTCATCTCAACAGCTCCTTCCGTATTTTCCAAAGCCCTGATAGAATATAAGCTCCACAAACAGTTTCATTGTGGTAGTTTTTTGTTTGTTTTTACTACTTTGTTTAGTTCTCTATATTCAGGCCATGGGCACTGCCTGGTACAGAAGAGATAATAAATATTTGTGAAATTAGCAAATTATTTATTTACTCATATTAATTATTGAATAAGCAGCAGAATCTTCCTTCTTTCAAATTTATGTTTGTATAAAGCATTGTTTAGAATTAAGAAAAACAAAAAGTGCACCAAGAAAATTTCTCTCGTAGATCTGGAAAATTCTGTCTTTTCTTCCTCTGTAATAGCAAAATAATGATATTTTCTTATTTGGAAATAGGTCAAGAGCATCTCAGTTGGAGCCTCTTAATATTTTCTTTCATATTGAAACTACCCCACCTTGTGGAATGAAGGGTAAATTTACCAAAGGCTCAAATACTCGGGCAGCATTTTTGCAACTGCAGATATATAGGGCACTGTGTACTTTTGGCTCATTCAAGTCTCTGTTGATTTCCAAATGTTTCATAACTACCGTGGGTGGAGGTGCTGGAAACACAGGCTGTTTACTGTCCCAATTGAGCCACTCCCTGAGGTGATGTTCGAGCAGCAAACTATGATTCGCTTCTTTTTAATATTCCTTTGCCTCATAGTTCTGCCGTAATATTATTTGTTTTCCTAGAAGAATAAGATACTTTCTCATAAAATGTATGCAAGTTATAAGATGGTGTTATAAGGTAACCAAAGAGTGCTACAACCAGTGAAGATGGGCAGTTCTGGATTGACTAAGGCAGTCTCCGACTGTCCTGAGATAATTCAGACTCATTAGGAGCTTTTACTTGGGAAAAAAAATGTTCTGGATTATATGGAACTCTTGGCGGTGAAATTCCAATTTAAGCTAAAAACCTAAGGAAATAGTTATGTGTTCCTCAGTGCTAAAAATCTTAGACGTTCCAAGGATAAATTGATTGATGGACTATGACAAGTGGCACATAAAATATCAGATTTTATATTGAATTGAGTAAAACCACTGTGTACTGGTTACTCAAAATTACTTTTGGTTTGAAATAATTTTTCTTCTTTTTAGTAAACATAGAAAAGAGTACATTGATTTACAAATATTATTGTTTTTAAATAAGCCTTCCTTCACATCATAATTTTTTAAGTAAATTCTTAAAGAAATCAATTTATCCAAAGTTCCTTAAATATAAATTATTTTAATTTTATTGTTATCCTTCTATTTGTGTCATATGCAAGTGTTTTATATTGTTCAATGTTCATGTGGTTTACATTTTATTTTCCCTTAGTATTTATACTTAATGTGTTTTGACACTGTAAGCAGTTTTCATATCTAAGTAATATTCCTTTTATATTAAGTATCATAATACATGTAATAATTATTCCATTTTAAAATAATTCCTAATTTTTCCCTACTATATTCAGAATATGAATTACCACCATTTTATAACTACAATTTTTTAATGATTATACTTTAAGTTCTGGGGTACATGTGTAGAACATGCAGGTTAGTTACACAGGTATACACCTGCCATGGTGGTTTGCTGCACGATCAACCCATCATCTACATTAAATATTTCTCCTAATGCTATCCTTCCCCTAGCCCCCACCCCCCAACAGGCCCTGATGTGCGATGTTCCCCTCCCTGTGTCCATGTGTTCTCATTGTTCAACTTCCACTTATGAGTGAGAACTATGACTGCAATTTTCTTTAGAAAGTTAATAGAAAATTTATTGAATAAAGTCAAAAAAGAATAGGAATAAGCATCACATTTAAATTCAATCTCTATGTGTGAGAACATCTTGGGTAACATAGGTTAGATTTTTCTCACTAACAATCCAATTATTTCTTCTCCCTATAAGTTTTCTACATGATGTGAGACAGAAAGTTTTTATTTTCCTTGCCATTGCCTATAAGGGCAATTACAGATAACCCACTCTCCCTCTCCCTCCAGGATGTTAAAAACAAGTAAAATCCCAAGAGTAAGTAGCCCAGAGTGGGTTTCCAATACCCACCAAAACCTAGCATGGGTTGTTGTATAATTAGCTCAGACAGTGTACGTAAAGCACTTTGAACAATGCCTGGCATAGAGCAAGAACTCAATAAATGTTAGCTGTTGTTAACACATTTTTACATCTATGTCTATTGAAAGGTAGATCTAGTCTCTGTGGATCCTATATTCATTCTCCAAAGCTCTATAATATTGTTACAAGATTTTGGAGCAATAAGAGATTCTGTGACTCAATAACTTCTTCAATACAGTTATGCATAGCTGTGGCTACAATTCAATCACAGAAATATTGTTTGTGTTTTCCCTTTCCACCCACAGTTAATGAAAACATAAAACAAATTTATTAATCTTAAATTTCTATAAGCTTCAAATTGTAGAATAAGAGAGACTGCAGTTGAATTTTTATATTTCAGGTAAAATTATAAGATATAATCTTATCACATGTCAGCCAAAAATAAAGGATTCTAAAAATCTAAACTAAAATGATTGCCTAAATAAATGCAGATTTGAAATTATTATAAGAGGAGAAGATCATTACTGTTTTCAGTTTCAAAAGAAATAAACTATAAGGTTTTAGTCAGAAAATGGCATTAGTGTAACACAAGAATTGATAACTCTTTAAGTTTTATTTAATAGGGTTGAACATTGTTAATTTCAGGGTGATGGTAGGCGCTTCTCCCTGTGGTGAATGAGCAAACAAAGATGATAAAAAGTCAATCAAGAATTCAGAATCACAACAAGGGTTCTACTAATTTACTTTCATGGTACATTTCAGTAATTTGTAAAGCTCTCTTACATTCAACAATAAGTACATACTACTAGACATCCCTATGGGATGTCAATTGTACCATGACTATGAATTATTTGTAGAAAAGTAGAATGAATTTTATAATTTTTTAAAAGATGTAATTGATTAACAGCTTCACATCTAGTATATTCCAGCAAGCCTGAGAGAAAGGGTTTAAACGTGAAAACACAAATTATGTAATTACTAAATCAGCCCCCTCTTGTCACTCATTGAATAGTAATCCTTTCTACATCAGTTTTTGGCATGATTTTAATGACTAAAAATAAAAGTACTATTTCATTTTCAGATTGTAATTTAAGTAGAAATGCAATCATGCCAGAGATTTAATGAAAAAAGGATTCCTGGTGTATTCTTACATGCAACCTGACCAGTATGTAATGAGACTGCTGTGTCTTATCACAGGTTAAGAGTCCTCACAAGGCTTTCTCAAAGGCATTCCATATCGAACAAGTCTCTCTAAAACAAAATTGTTTTCAGGTAATCTTGCTGAGTGTAGTAATTAAGAGCATAGACTCTGGAACCTGATCGTAGGAATTGAGAAGCTATTTCTGTCATTTTTCCATTTTGATCCAGTATTGCCTTTAGATATGGCTGAAATGACGTGTGTTCGGGGTTCTATGTCTACAGGGCCCTTCAAATCACAAAAACTGAAATGCAAAGTCTTTTTTCTTCAGTCTTTTAAGAACATGTTTTGAAATTTCATAAATGGAGGGAAGACATGGAGGAAAGAGGTAAAAGCCAAATTGGGTTTTACAAACCAGATAATCTCTGGCTAATAAGAAATGTGGGCAAGGATAGGTGGAGGCAGAGTGGAGAAATCAAAACTGCCACCCCTAGGAAAATCAGATGAAATATCCTTTATACCAAGGAAACGTGCTTAAAGGTAGATGTCCCAAACCTTAGGCCCAAGTTTCCCGGATAACTATACCACTTCCCATGCTATGCCCATCTGATGTAGTTTTGAGTGGTAAACAGAAAGACCTAGAAATCCTAAGAAACAAAAGTGAGGTGCTGGAGGGGAAGTCTGCTCACCAGGAGTTTATCCTGGTCAGTTTCTGTCCCAGGTGTAGGTGGATCCAGTTGCATCCTAAATGCAACATTGGCCAGGGCCAAACTCCTGGCCTTGCCTTGTCCCAGCAGATTTTTCACTGTTCTTAAGCTGCAGAAAGCAAGTATCAACTTGTGTTTGACTTCTTAGTGGTATCACTGATCCCAGGGAAGAGAGCTGCTAATCCCTTCACGAGAATATGAGCCAGTCAGAGGGAGCCACATGAATTATAAAATTTAAATATCTTGACGCTTCTGACATTTTTGCCAACCAATTATATACATCACTTTCCCTTGTCTTTATGACTGAGACAGTTTCAGCACAGCACTTAAAATCGCCTGAACTATGTCCATATGGTCACTCCTCCCTTTTAAACAGGATTTAACTAAATATAAATGTACAATTTATATGAATATATAGTTCATGTTACGCTGCTATTTTTCTCTTTTTTTTTTAGACACAGACTATGAAGGCTACCATTTATATTCTTGCCCTCAGCCACACAAATGTTGGGAGGGAGCCCAGTGTGATCTCAGTCAAGTTACTTACTTCTCTCTTTGCTTCACTTTTCTCATTTGTGAAACAAGTAGGATAACAGCAGAACCTATCACATGGTGCTCATGTAAAGAGTATGTGCATTAATATAGGTAAAGCGCTTGCACAGTGTCTGGAACTTGACAAACATTAGGTACATATTTGTTATATTTATAGGTGTGTTAAGTATTTTGTAGATTTTATCACATTAAGTCCTTATTATTTTACAGGATAGGTATTGTTATTTTCACAAATATGAGTAAGTGTTAGAACAAAGTCCCACACAGGTAATTGTATTCAAAATTACACAAAATGTAATATGCCAAGCTGCAGTTTGCTTTGGAATATATGCAAATCCAGATCTGGCTCTGTTTACCACTATAGCAATATTAGCCTCCTACACTGACAACTCCATGTCAAATTCTCAGAAGGAATGTATTGTCAGTAATTTAATCATCTTAAGTCACTAATTTATAACAGTGTCCATTATTTCAGAGTCATATATTTAAATTTGTAGCCAATAATTGGTTAATATCTGACACTAGGGAAAAAATTAAATACCCCAAAAGAGTTTTGACTATGCCAGTCATTAGCTATGTATCCTTGGTTAAGCTCATTCATTTTTTCAAAGTAAATTAAAGCAAAAAGAATACCAATTCTTGTACTTCTGAGCTAGAAGGTTAAAATGAAAATAAATCCAATTAATTATTTTAGGGTATATTTTATACAAGCTACAAGAATATGTATCACTAAAGTATAAATTAAATAAGGAAATTATTGACCCTTGTACAGGCACAGTGATGCAAGCCTGTAATCCCAGCAATTTGGGAGGCTGAGGCGGGTGTATGACTTGAGGTCAGGAGTTCAAGACCAGCCTGGCCAATATGGTGAAACCACATCTCTACTAAAAATGCAAAAATTAGCCAGGCGTAGGGGTGTGTGCCTGTAATCCCAGCTACTTGGGAGGCTGAGGCATGAGAATCACTTGAACTCAGGAAGCAGAAATTACAGTGGGCCAAAATCATGCCACTGCATTCCAGCCTGGGCAACAGCCATGCTCCATCTCAAAAAAAAGAAAAAGAAAAAGAAAATAATAAAATGATCGACCCTTAAGCAGATAGCAGTCTAGAAAAGGAGACAAAAATCTATTAAAGCCAGGAAGAAAGGCTTTTCTCTTTTCTGGCATTCTTATTCTTTACCTTCTCTCATCATGATCCCAGAAAAGATCAGTTGTTTAGATTGTTCAAATCTGAAATACTAATTGGCCTGTGGTCCTTGCTGGACAAGGTTACATACATACACTGCGTATGCACAGAATATGGTTTTCTCTTTTATCTCTTCCTTCCTTACAGCTAAAGATTAAAGGGCTAAGATTCACTTGTTTCAGTCTCCTGTTATATAAAGCATAAATTTAGTAACTTTAAAAATACTGTTTTAGCCAGGCACAGTGGATCCTGCCTGTAAAGTTGGGAGGCTGAGGCAGGTGGATTGCCTGAGCTCAGGCATTTGAGATCAGCCTGGGCAATACAGTGAAACCCAGTCTCTACAAAAAATTCAAAAATTAGCCAGGCATGATGGCACACACCTATAGTTCTAGCTACTCAGGGGGTTAAAGTGAGAGAATCGCTTGAGCACTGGAGCCAGAAGCTACAGTGAGCCCTGTTGGCTACATTGCATTGGCTACATTGCACTTCAGTCCAGGTGACCCTGTCTCAAAACAAACAAGCACACAAAACCCTATTTGCTCACTGTTCTTCAGGTCCACAATTTGGTCTTGACAAATGGTCTTCCTTGGGGTCACTTATGTGACTTTATCTACCTGGTGGTTTAATTGGGACTGAATGTCTAAGGTGGTCTCATTCATAAATCTACAGATGATTGGTGTCAGCTGTGAATTGGACCATGTATGTGTGGCAGTCCTGCCTAGGACTTTTCATATGACAGCAGCATTCTAAGAGAATGAGAGCAGAAGCTGCAAGTTCTCTAGAGAACTCATCTTGGAACTCCCTAATCGCCTTCTGCTTCATTCTATTAATCAAAGCAGCAAATAAGGCCAGTCTACATTCAGAAAATGTGAAAGAAACACTTCAACTCTTGATAGCAGGGGATACAAATAATTTGAACCCATTTTTAACCCATCATATCACTGCTTAACAATAATGTTACAAATTGAATGTTTCTGTACCCTCAAAATTCATGTTAAAATCTAATTTTGAGTGTGATGATATTTGAAAGTGACACTCTTGAAAGGTAATTAGGTTATAGGGGTGAAGTCTGCATGAATGAGATTAGTGGCCTTATCAGCAGAAGGCAGAGTGCTAGCTCACCATCCTTCTACCATGCAACGAAGTAAGGAGAAATCAGCTGTGTGCAACACGGAAGAGGACCCTTGCTAGAACTCAACCATGCGGGCACCCTCATCTCAGGTTTCTAGCCTCAGAACTGAGAGAAAGATATTGTTTAAGCCACTCAGTCTATGGTAATTTGTTATAGCAGTCTGAACTGGCTAAACGAGATAGGATCTATTTTCTTCTTTCCTTTGTTGGGACTATATTTCTCTCTTCCCAATATGATTTTAAAATGTAGCATGATGACCAAGAGCTTGCTGGGCTATCTCAGTTTCTCTGGACCCACTCTACAGAATGGCTAGTGACTTCTCTTCTAGATTGGTTCCTTAAAAATACGTGCAGGTATCAGGTCTCTAAGCCTCACTTTACCCCCAGATAAAATTGAAGGTTACTTTTCTCTAGAGTTGAGAAGCCCAGTTTTCCGAGTCTTATAACTAACCTGCAAAAGCCAAATGCTTGGGAAACAGAAACACATAATAGGGGAGACAATCACCTGCCAGCTCCCCATTGCTCCTCTCTCCATGGACATGCAGCAAAGACAATCCTTACTTGGCCCTGCAAGGTTCTGTGTTGCAAGGAACCTAACCCTCTCATATTCAGGACAGTTCCTGTTACACGTTTTATTTCCAGGTGACACTATATAAAAGTGGACAAAATATAAAATGAAGAACAATCATAAGAAGAAATGGATGCCAAAATTATTAACGTAAAAAAACCTGATAATTATAGTAGCTATTTATTTATCTAATTAACTCAAATATTAGTGCTACTAGTTCCATTTGGTGAATTGCTCTTTGGATATCAATCCCATTGTTAGACAATAAGGTAAAAGTTGTCTGTTATGTTCTGGGGTGGGGACTTTCTTAAAAATGCTTTTTGAATAGGATAGATAAATCTAAATGTACGATTTACAACACTAGATACAGGAGTACGATCTAAACTAATTCTGTAGCAAAGATGCCACAAATAGGCCTACAAAAAATTTTACAATAGCAACCTGAGGCATGTTCTTTCACTGCACGTAGTGAGTTTCCCCTTCGAATAATTTTTAATGTTCATCCTTGCTTTCTTAAAAAGTTTGGGGGTTTTTACACTTAATTTTAAAGTGGCCCATGCTCAATGTATTGATGTTCAGCCAGGCTTCCTTTTTCTTGAAGTATTTTGATATCAGAATCACGTCCAAAAGAGATTAGTTCTTTTTTATCTCCCAACCACACATTTCTCAATATAGTTTTAAAAAGACTAGATAAAATTCTTAACAAAAAAACCGTGTGTGTGTGTGTGTGTGTGTGTGTGTGTGTGTGTGTGTTATATTTCCTTTATTGAACTATTTCAAAAACAAATATCTCATGATATATATATTATTTGTGTTTTCTTGCAATTGCAATTTGGCAAACACCCTTCAAAACTCTCACCATAGAAGAAAAAAAAACACTCCAGGCTTGTCAGGTCAACTTCAGTGAGACAAATGACCATTTTATTTAACACCTGCAATGCTTTCTGCCAAAAGAGAAATGTGCCTTTTATTTTGTTTCTGATACAAACAGCACAAAACAACAGAAACAATAATTTAAGGTCAGTATAAGCCAGCTTTGGCATACTGCTGGAGCTAATTCACATTTTGAAGGATGATTTAACTGCAGGAAGTAAAAATTTATAAATCTCAGGGGTACTGTTGTTCAGAAGAACACCCAAAACACAATAGGTGTCATTTATTTAAAGCTCTGTGTTAGCTTTATTTGAGGGTGTCACCAAATTTCTTATGTTAAATTACCTATGGCTAAGATGGTGAGTCTGGAGGCGATATCAAGCCTTCTAAAATGTGAATTATAATTTTAAAGAAAGGAATTGGGAATCAGTTTTTAATAAAAAGATGTCAACTTTATCTTTGGACTAGTGACATAATTATTTTTCCTATTCATTTCTCTTGAGTTTGTAAGAAAAAGTACTGATTTCAAACCTGAATTTTTCCTTCCCTTAATCAGATATCCTGTAGTGTTTTCTCTGTACCTTCTATTATTAATTTATCAGACATTTATGATTTATAACCTGAATTAAGACAATATTCTTCTAACTTGTCTCTCTGCTTTCAAGCCATAATCTTTCTAGTCCCTACACAGTGTTGCAGAATGATCTTTATGTGAAAAAGAAGTATTGGCTGATACTCTGCTTAAAATAATTCACTATATTCTCATTTCTTCAGAAGAGATAAAGACTTTTGAGCCCAGAACAGGAGAACCATAATTATATGATCTAGGCCGTTTTGCCTCATCTCTAATCCACAACAAAAATAATTACATGCTCTCAGTGAAAGACTGAACTGATATATCCAATTTCCTATACTTTGATGCGCCAATGCATTTGACAAAGCTCTCCCACACTAATTTTGGACTTAGCTGTTTGACTTTCTTTGACCAATGGGACAAAACCAAATGATGTAAGGAGTGCCTTGAAATGATGTTTGTACATTTCTTCTTCCATTCTTGAATTCTGAGGCAAATGCCCCAGTCTACCCTATAGGAGGCTGAAAAACATAGATTAAAGACTGTTGTCCTAAGAAAAGTATCCTCTATCAGTCCAAAGCAAGAAAACCACAAAATATGTTAATGTGTCCCAAACCGAGACCCGGAGGAATGCACAGATGAGCCATACTAAAATCATTTTTGGATTTCTGGGCATTAGTAAATCATTCTCATTAAAGAATTTGAGTTTAACATGAAGCATTATTGAAGTAGGAGCTTATCAACACAGAAATTGTCATTGGACATGGAGGGCTTTCATAACAGAAAACCAATACTACATTGCATTGGCTTTTGGAATGGACAAAGACAAGAAAAGCACTGAGGAAGCTGCTAAAAATGTTATTTTGAGGTAAAATAATTGGGATAATTGTCACCTACAGTGAGTTAGATAATCAAACAGGCATTTGACAAAATTAGGAATTGATTTTTTTTTCAGGAAGAAAGTGGAAAGTGTCATCTGACTTTTATAAAGTTGTTTGTGAGACAGAAGGGTGAGCAGTTCCGGGTTGTACCATAAAACCTCCTTTTCATCTCCAAACTCTCCTTGGGAAAACATTGCTCAAAATAAAATACTTAGAAACATAGATCAAATCAAGAGTGACACTCCAAACTAGTCAAAAAGACTGCTTAGAATACTAAAGGCATCATCTCACCCCCAATATTAAGGAATAAGTCTGGAGAGGAGACATGTCTCCAAAAAAAGTATTGATGTGACACTCTAAGCATGGAAAGGAATCTTGTCAAGCTCAGAGGAAACCTGTGCAAATTTTGAAACGGCAATATTGGTGAAAGTGCCATTAGACTAGGTTAAAATAAATCTGTACATTTCAAAATCTACAAAGATTCTGGGATCTACACCTTTATATGAGTAAGAAGCAGTCTGAGAAAGTAGCCAAAAAGATATATTTTCTAATGATCTTTAAAGAAGTGAGAAAAATGTGGACAATGAATGAGTGTGGAGCCATGAGCTGTGAAGAACATTGGAATAGACAGTTCACTCCCATGGAAGAGGAAAGAATAACAGTCTAGGGAGCCACTTCGAAGGATTAATCAAGGAATATCCCCTTCTGAAATCTAGAGTAGTGAAAATTTGTAGCATGGTTCTAATTGGATGCCAGAATCTTTTTTTAAATGATTATACTTTAAGTTTTGGGATTCATGTGCAGAACATGCAGGTTTGTTATACAGGTATACATGTGCCATGGTGTTTCGCTACACCCATCAACCCTTCATCTAGGTTTTAAGCCTCATGTACATTAGGCATTTCTCTTAATGCTATCCCTCCCCTTGCCCCCCAAGCCACTGACAGGCCTCAGTGTTTGATGTTTCCCTCCCTGTGTTCATGTGTTCTCATTGATCAACTCCCACTTATGAGTGATAACATACAGTGTTTGGTTTTCTGTTCCTGTTTTAGTTTGCTGAGAATAATTAGAATCTTTATTTAAGATCATGTGCATCCCAACCTTCTACTTTTCATGTGGGTTGGCCCACTTTATGTGGGTTGGCAGCTATTTTGTATTTCTTTCGTTATCATATGAGCATGTAAAGAGTTGGGAGGATAGTTAACTTGTCTTTTTAGTTTATAGGTCCTTGGATAAAGGGAAGCTATATCTGGACCTCGTTTAAATCATGAGTTCCTAAGCTCTGAGTCCAGTGCAATGAATGATCATATGGATCACTGAAGGGGAATTGAATAGTAGTAACAGCCATTAAGCACATGGAAGAGATATAAATAACTGTGGCCAGAAAAAAGATTATGGAAAAGTGATTGGTTAGGCACCAATCGCTCATGTATTCCTCCATTTACGCCTTTTGTGTTGCCCTCCTACCTGAACTTTGGGTTTGGCCCCATGAGTTGTTTCGGCCAATAGACCAGTAGCAAACTAGAAACAAACCTATGACTAAAAACTCCTGGATGTTTATGCTTTCTCCACTCTTGTCTTCCCATTAGAATAACATTAGTTCCCATTAGACTTCTTGCCAGCTAGAGGATGAGATATATGGAACAGAGATAGTCAACCAAGTTGAGAATATTCCAAATTAACCCAACACATTTTAACACCATATAAATACCCCCCAGTAATAGCATTGATTATTGCCCAGAAAAAGCCCTTTCAACCTGTAAACTTAGATCAATAGCAACAAATGGGTGTTTTAAGTCACTGAGTTGCCTGTTGATTGTTACCCAGCATTATCAGAATAGCCAGCTGATACACTCTCTGAAAATTGATTTTCTGCCAGCCTTTACATCATTATAATATGTGATCTAAGCTAGTAATCCCCAAATTGTCTTTATGACTATACAATCTCTCCTCTCCCCCCATACGTATCAAATCAGTCATAAGTAGTGTCCACTGAATTCTATCTTTACAATATTTTCGAACTATTTTACTCCATACACTGTCATTATTATAATTTATAATGTTATTATATTTAACTTATTTCTTAGTAACATTCAATTAATATACACTCCCTGTCTCTTACCTTTTATCATTAATATGTGAAGGAGAATGACCTAAAACATAGATTTCTTATTATGTCACTCTCAGGCTTTAATGCCTCTGGCCAAGCTTATAGTTTGGCTTGCCATTGAAAAGTCTTTTACAACTTAATGTATTATGCAACTTCATTTTCAGACATACTCAATCTTCCTCCATACTCCAGCATTTGCAAATTACTGCCTGCTTTCCAAATACACATGCCTGTTTTTACCTCCACCTAGAAATATATTGTTCAACAGAGTAGCCATTAAGCACATGTGGCTATTTAAACCTAAATAAATTGAAATTAAATCTAACTTAAAATTCCCTTCCTTATTCACACTACCCATATTTCAAATGTTCAATAGCCAGATGTAACTAGTGGTTACCATATTGGGTATCACAGATTGTGGAAAATTTCCATTATTCCTGAAAATTCTATAGCGAATCTAGAATAGTTTCTTCCTCATGCTGATGGCAGTTCTATTGGGCCAGGTAGAGAGCTCTTGAGTCCAAACTGTATGTGCATTTTGTATGTTCATGTCATTATTCCCATTGCTAAGATATAGATAAAAATAGAAAAAAATTAAGAATTAATCAGTCTCAGATTGATCCTTTTGCTAGGCTTCAAAATGATTAATGAAGAAACTAGTTATATGGAACTACATAGGAGGTAACTAATGGGTTTTTTGTTATGGTATTCTTTGAATTGGGGTTTACAGTAATTCAATAGTATTTTAGTACTACTACTTTTCTCTATTATCTAATTATCTTTTAGGGAATCCTAATAAGTTGTAGTTACTGTTGTGGTCATTTACTATTGTGATCAATATCCAATGTCATTAGACCTCCCAAAGCTATCATATCCAACCCTCATCCTATCTAGAATTAATGCCTATTTATATAACTATGGTCTTATTTGCTTTATATATTGTATTGAGATCATATATTTGTTGAATTCAATAGAATTTGAAGGAAGTCAAAAATTGCTTACTATTCCTAATGAGGTTCTATAGAAAAAAAGTGGATTAAAAGTAACAGAAACAATGCTTGATTTTGGACACACACACAAATACACACACACATACAGTGTTGATAAAAATATGTAAACTTTCAATACTAGTTTGCTGACTCTAAATGAGAAGGAGGATTACAGTTGAGATGTTCTTCAGAAAAATCTTACATTTCAAAAAGACTATATTCAAAGGCAATTTTTATTTTATATGGATTAATGTTATTGAAGGATTTCAGCAACCTAGGGAACTTAAGGGATATTTCGCAAATAGAAATGTCTTCCTAGTAGTCCTTCTGCTAGGATGAAAAGAGATCTTGAAATAAACTTTGACATGGCCTTATCCTTCTAAACATGCAATACAGGCCTCAAAACACACAAATCAAAAATTCCATTTAAAGGATTTCTAAACATATAGGTACATTTTCATTCCTTTACTCTTGCCAATGGACTTTGTTTATTCATACAGTAAACATTTCTACTGTGGCTAAGTTTTAGAAAGAAAGGTAAACCAGTGGAATTTATTGCATCACATTATGTGCTGCAGAAGCATTCATCCATTACCTGCTAAGACAAAGACTTTTATAGGTAGTCTTTAAGAAATATAATCAATAAAATTGTTAATGAGCATAGCAATTATGTAGCAATATTCTGGGAGGAAAACCAAGTGCTCTGTTTAACACAACAAAACATCAGAAAAAAAATCCCCAATGAAAGAAACTTATATCACACACACACATAAATGAACAACACCAAACTCAGGTACTTTAGTACGTAATATATCAGGGTTTGCTTTTTTAATTGTACTTTTTACCTAAACCTAGGCATAGCATTTGTTTCCCCTGAAGTTCCTTTTTTTCTCCCTGAAATTCCTCTTTTTTTCTGTGTATCCTATATTTGGCATTCAAAAATCATAGCTATATTTGGAGACATTTAATCTCTTCTACAATAGTTTGTGTTATTTAAAGAAAGGGCATATCTTTTTCAATTATTTTTTAATATTTGTGGGTACATAGTAGGTATATATAGTTATGGGGTATGTGAGATATTTTGCTATAGGCATGTAATATGTAATAATTACATCATGAAAAATGTTGATGGGCATCCATCCCATCAAACATTTATTCTTTGTCTTAGACACAATCCAATTATACATTTAGTTATTTTTAAATATGCAATTAAATTATAATTGACAATAGTTCTTCTGTTGTGGTATCAAATACTAGGTATTACTCATTCTTTCTAATTATTTTTTGTACACTAATCATCCATACCTCCCCATACCCACAGCACTATACTACCCTTCCTAGCCTCTGTTGACCATCCTCCTTCTTAATCCTCTATCTTCAAGAATTCAATTGTTTTGATATTTAGGTTCCACAGATAAGTGATAACATATGTTTATCTTCTTGTGCCTGGCTTATTTTACTTAATAACCTTTCGTTCCGACTACATTGCTGCAAATGACAAAATTTCTTTTTCTTAAGACTGAGTAGATCTCCACTGTGTTTATGTATGATGTTTTACTTATCCATTTATCTGTTAAAGGACACTTACGTTGCTTCTTGCTTCGTTGCTTCCAAATCTCCGCTATTGTTAACAGTACTGCAACAAACATGATAGTGCAGGCATCTCTTTGATACATTGATTTCCTTTCTTTGGATATATGCCCAGCAGTGAAATTTCTGGATCATATGGTAGCTTTATTTTGTTTTTAAGGAACCTCCAAACTGTTTTCAGTCATGATTGTATTAATTCATATTTCCACCAACAGTGTACAAGGGTTCCCTTTTCTCCACATCCTCACTGGCATTTGTTGTTGCTTAAATTTTGGATAAAAGCCATTTTAATGAGGGTGAGATGATATCTTATTGTAATTTGGATTTGCATTACTCTGATGATCAATAATGTTGAGTACTTTTTAATATACTTATTTTACATTTGTGTGTCTTCTTTTGAGAAATAGCTATTTAAATCTTTAGCCAATTTTTTTGATCAGATTATTCAAATTTTTGCTATAGAGTTGTTTGGGCATCTCATGTATTCCCATGACTCTTCCCTTGTCAAATGGGTAGTTTGAAAATATTTTCTCTTATTTTGTGGGTTGTCTCTTCATTTCGTTGATTGTTTCCTTTGCTGTGTAGAAGCCTTTTATCTTGATGTGATCCCATTTGTCCATGTTTTCTTTGGTAACATGGGCCTATGGGCTATAATTACTCAAGAAATTTTTGCCACAACCAATGTCCTGGAGAATTTCCCCAGCATTCTCTTGTGGTAATTTTATATTTTGAGCTCTTTGATTTAAGTATTTAATCTATTTTGATTTTGTTTTTGTATGAGGTAAGAAGTAGTGATTAATTTTGCTTCTTCTGCATATGGATATCCAGTTTTTCCAGCACTATCTGTTAAACAGACTGTCTTATACTTTGTATGATCTTGGCATCTTTGTAGGAAATAAGTTCATTGTAGGAGTGTAAATTTATTTCTGGGTTCTCTATTCTGTTCCACTGGTCTATGTGCCTCTGTGTGTCTGCTTTATGCCAGTACCATGTGTTTAGTCACTTTATCTCTGTAGTATTACTTGAAGTCAGGTAACATGATTCCTCAGTTTTGATCTTTGCTTAAGACAGCTTTGGCTATTCTGGGCCTTTTGTGGCTCCATGTACATTTTAGAAATTTTTTAAAAAATTTTTGTGGGGAATGTCATTATATTTTGATAGGATTTGTATTAAATCTGTAGACTGCTTTGAGTAGTGTGGACATTTAAACAATATTGATTCTTCCAACCCATGAATGTGAAATATTTTTCCATTTTTTGTTTCCTTTTTAGTTTCTTTGATCAATGTTTTCTCATTTTGTTTGCAGAGATCATTCACTTATTTGGTTAATTCCCAAATAATTACTTTTGTTTGTTGCTATTGTAAATGGGATTACTTTGATTTATTTTTTGGATTGTTAACTGTTGGCATAACAAATGCTATTGATTTTTGTATGTTGATTTTGAATCCTCCAACTTTGCTGAATTTGCTTATCAACTTTAATATTTTTTGGTGGTGTCTTTAGGTTTTTCCATATATAAGATTACATCATCTGCAAATAATATTAACTTGACTTCCAATTCAGATGCCTTTTATGTATTTATCTTGTCTCATTGCTCTAGCTAGGACTTTTAGTACTATATTGAATAACTGGTGAAAAAGGGCATTCTTGTAGTGTTCTAGATCTTAGAGGAAAGGTTGTTAGTTTTTTCCTATTCAGTGTGAGGCTACCTGTGAGTCTATCAATCTATGATGATATGATTTGGATATGCCCCCACCCAAAACTTATCCTAAATAGTAACTCCTACAATTCCCAATTGTTGTGGGAGGGACCTGGTGAGAAGTAACTGAATCATGGAGGCATGTCTTTCCCATAGTATTCTTTGATAGTGAATAAATCTCATGAGATCTGATGGTTTTATAAAGAGGAATATCCCTGCAGAAGTTCACTTCTCTTGTCTGCTGCCATGAGAGACATGCTTTACACCTTCCACCATGATTGTGAGGCCTCCTCAGTCACATGGAACTATGAGCTCATTGAACCTCTTTCTTTTGCAAACTGCCCAGTCTTGGGTATTGTAGGAGATCGATCAGAATGGTGAGAGAAAATTTAGAAAACACAAACCTTCTTGGACACCAGAAGGCTTTTCACAAGCCTCAGAAGAAGGTTATGGCTCAAAGCAGCCTAATCCTCTTACCTTGAGCTAATAGCATAGGGCAGATAACAAGGGAATGTATAATGGTTTATCTAAATAGCTTGTTTACTCTTGGTCCTAAGACCAATTTTTGGTCTTCCACAGGTGAATGACTGCTCTCTACTCAGGGGGTCGGGAATGTTAATTACCCTTTAATGGCATTTATTTTAGACCTTTGTCAACTAACCTGTACTAAGTAAATGTGAACCCTGCTGGCTTATGGAGGCTGCTGCTTACTTTGGCAGAGGTCCCTTGGCTGCACTGACTGGTAAGCCTGTGTCAGTGTATGTTTTTCATTTCTTACTCTATCAACTCTGCCAGTCAGACCCAACAGGACATGTCTTTATCAGAAGTGTGAAAATGGACTAATACAGAAAATTGGTATCAGTAGAATAGGGTGTTGCTTAAAAGATACCAGAAAATGTGTAAGTGACTTTGGAACTGGGTAACATGCAGAAGTTGGAACAGTTTGGAGGGCTCAGAAGAAGACAGGAAAATGTGGGGATATTTGGAACTCCCTAGAGACTTGATGAATGGCTTTGACCAAAATGCTGATAATGATATGGACAATAAAACCCAGGTTGAGATGATGTCAGATAGAGATGAAGAACTTTTTGGGAACTAGAGCAAATGTGACTCTGGTTATGTTTTAGCCAAGAGACAGGTGGCATTTTGCCTTTGCCCTAGAAATCTGTGGAACTTTGAACTTGAGGGAGATGTTATAGGGTATCTGGCAGAAGAAATTTCTAAGCAGCAAAGCATTCAAGAAGTGTCTTGAGTGCTGTTAAAAGCATTTGGTTGTAAAAGGGAAACAGAACATAAAAGTGCAAAAAATTTGCAACCTGACAATGCAATATAAAAGAAAATCTGATTTTTTGAGGTGAAATTCAAGCCTACTACAGAAATTTGCATAAGTAAGGAGGAGCTGAATGTTAATCACCAAGACAATGGGAAACATATCTCCAGGGCATGTCAGAGCTCTTCACGGCAGATGCCCCATCACAGGCCCAGAGACCTAGGAAGAAAAATTGGTTTCATGGGCTATGCCCAGGGTCCTTCTGCTATAGTCTAGGGAGGTCCCAGCCAACCCAGCCATGAGAATATCCCTGCACAAGTTCACTTCTCTTGTCTGCCTCCATGAGAGACATGCTTTACACCTTCCACCATGATTGTGAGGCCTTCTCAGTCACATGGAACTATGACTTGTTCATTGAACCTCTTTCTTTTGCATGACTAAAAGGGGCCAAGGTATAGCTTGGGTCATGGTTTCAGAGGGTGCAAGGCCCAATCCTTGGCAGCTTCCATGTGGTGTTGAGCCTGCAAGTGCATGGAAGTCAAGAATTGAGGCTTGGGAACCTCTGCCTGGATTTTAGAGGATGTATGGAAATGCCTGGATGTCAAGGCAGAAGTTTGCTGAAGAGGCAGGGTGCTCATGGAAAACATCCACTATGGCAGTGTAGAAATGAAACATGAGGTGGCTTCCTGCACACAGAATCCCGACTGGAACATTGCCTAGTGGAGTTGTGAGAAGAGGGTCACTGTCCTCCAGATCCTTGAATGGTGGATCCACCAACATCTTGCACCATTCACCTAGAAAAGCCACAGACACTCATCACCATTCTGTAAAGGCAGCCAAGACAGAGGCTGTACCCTGCAAAGCCACAGGGGTAGAGCTGTCTAAGATCATGGAAACCCACCTCTTGCATCAGCATGACCTGGATTTGAGACATGGAGTCAAAGGAAATTATTTTTTGGAGCTTTAAGATTTGACTGTCCTGCTGGGTTTTGAACTTGCATGAGGCCTTGTAGCCCCTTCATTTTTGTCAATTTTTCCCATTTGGAATGGGTGTATTCATCCAATGCCAGTACCCTCATTGTATCTTGGAAGTAGCTAACTTGCCTTGGAGTTTACAAGTTCATGGGCAGAAGGGACTTTCCTTGTCTCAAATGAGACTTTGGACTGTGGACTTTTGAGTTAATGCTAAAATGAGTTAAGACTTAGGGGGACTGTTGGAAAGGCATATTGAAATGTGAGGTCATGAGATTTGGGAGGGGCCAAGGTGGAATGATCTGGTTTGGCTGTCTCCCCACCAAAATATCTTGAAATGTAGCTTCCACAATTCTCATGTGTTATGGGAGGGACACAGTGGGATGTAACTGAGTTACGGTATGGGTCTTTCCCATGCTATTCTCATGATAGTGAATAAGTCTCATGAGATCCAAAGGTTTTACAAAGCAAAGTTTCCCTGCACAATTTCTCTTTTCTTGTCTGTCACCATGTGAGACATGTCTTTCACCTTCTACCATGATTGTGAGGCCCCCTACTGAAGCCACATAGAATTATGAGTATATTAAACTTCTTTCTTTTGTAAATTGCTTATTCTTTGATATATCTTTATCAGCAGCATTAAAACATACTAATATATATGGCTTTTATTATATTGAGATACGTTCCTTTTGTACCCAGTTTTTCTAGGGTTTTCATCATGAGAGAATGTTGAACTTTATCAAATGCTTTCTCAATATCAATTAAAATGGTTATATGCTTTTTGTCCTGCAGTCTGTTGATATGATGTATCACAATTGATATATGTATGTTGAACCATCCTTGCATACCTGGGTAAATCCCACTTGGTCAGTAACCTTTTTAACATATTGTTGAATTTTGTTTGCTAGTATTTTGTTGGGGATGTTTGCATCAATATTCATCAGAAATATTGGCCTATAGTTCTAATTTTTTGATGCCTTTGTCTGATTTTGGTATCAGAATAATGTTGGCCTTACACAATGAGTTTGGAAATATTTCCTCTTCCTCTATTTTTTATAACAGTTTAAGTAGGCCGGTGGGAAGAGTATATGTTTAAACAATTATATTCTTTGTGTTCCTGTGCTTCATGCATCTGAGAACATAATATAGACATAAATAGCTCTTTAATTTAACTAACATTTATTGAGTTTATGCAGCTGAACTTTCAGCTATTTATGTCTATATAATGTTAACTTTCATGATATCAAATTTAGACTCTTCAATAAAAGTACTATTGGGTAATGATTAAGAAAAAACACTGGTGTCAGTTAGACCTCATTTTAAATGTTACTTTCTTCAGTTTTCAGATTGGGCCAAGCACTTGACTTCTCTAAGCTTTATTCTCACCATCTTCAAAATGAAATTAATAAAGCAATTATTTTTTTAAGATTGTAAAGATTAAAGGAGATAATATAGGTAAAGTATTTAAAACTAAGGAATTTTTAACTATTATAAAAATATGCTCTAGGTTAGACCACCTTTTGTAAGTTTTTCTTTCTTTAAACGTAAAATAATGCTGTGAAGCCTAAAGTGATTAATCCATAATTGGCAGGTATTTAGTGCAAATTTTAAAAACTTGTGGCTGTGTGGATATGTAATAATGTGATACCTCATTCATTTTCTGAAAAATAGACACACAAAAAATAAAGAAAAAGATGCTTACTATGTAGGCATTAACAACTTGCTAAACAAGATAGTGCCTTGCATATCAATGCATTTCCTACTCACAGCAACCAGTTAAGTAACTCAAAGTCTGGCTTAGATTAGTTATTAATTTTATACCAATTTTAAAAGATTATCTATAACTGGAAAAAAAGTATTTGCCATAGTGGCAGCATCAGCTTCACCAACCTGTCCTCATCCCCCAAAAGCCAAATATTCAACGGATACAATGTGAGCAGTTAGCTTTCCAAATTTCTTGTGACAAGCTCTTTAATTTGCTTTCAGGTGTAACATGCCACCAATAACTGGTCTGGTTTGAAGTTTATACTACAGCATCTGCTAATATGTTTCTTTCCTTCTAATTACAATTATTACAGCTCCTTTTGCTTTTGTCAATTTTGAATTCCAGTGCATTGATTGTTCAAAGCTGTTTGATTAATTGTTTTTCTCCAACCACGAATTACTTATCTTTAGAATGAATTAGGAGATAATTGAGTTATGCAATTAACTCATCATAAAAACCAAAGTAAATTTAAGACAAGAAGGAAGTGTGCATGTGTGTGGATGTATACATACATGTTCACACACATAAAACACATTTAAGTGATCAATATTTGGTGATAATTATAGATACCCTAATTACCCTGACATGATCATTACATATTCTACATATGTGATAAATTTTACATGCACCCCATAAATAAGTACAACAAATTTAAAAAATAGAAAATATATTAAACTTAAAAACAGTAACGTACAGATATATGTCTATATGTACATATATATAACTTAATTTGAAAACCTTGATTTGCAATGTCTATGCATTACATCAGCTTCTTTCTGTGAAATGGAGAGAATGTCAATCTAAACACTATAAATGAAATTTGTTTCCCATAACATCATAGGAATTTAATTTATTGCTTACATTTATTGCTGAAGATATTTTGTCCCTTTGTTCATGTTGTTATGTGTTTGTTTTGTTGTGAAATTATTTTGTTTTCAATTTTTTTAAGTTAATTTTACAGTTACTTAAGCAAAAGGTTTAATTATTTTGAGCTCAGTTCAGTCACTTGCTTGTTGCACAGCCATAATTTGGCCTCAAACACATGAGCTGAACTCCTGCAACGTATCTCAATGAAATTATATCAATCATAATGACATGAGTTATTGGTAATGAGAATGTGATAGAATAATCTTTATGTCGAACTTTAAATAAACTTGTTGCACTTCAAAATGACTTTCTCGTTATGATCATATATGTACCAGTTTTATTCATGAGAGACTATTGGAAGAGTTCTAGTTTAACGTTGTATATTGTAGAGAATGTGAGGTTTTGAGCCAAAATATATCAATCTCAATTCTTTTTTTAAATTGTACTTTCAGTTCTGGGGTACATGTGCAGATCATGCAGGATTGTTGCATAGGTCCATACATGGTTAGGTGGTTTGCTGCCTCCATCCCCCATCACCTATATCTGGCATTTCTCCCCATGTTATCCCTCACCACCCTCCCAACTCCCCTGCTGTCCCTCCCCTAGTCTTCCCCAAAAGACCCCAGTGTGTGATGCTCCCCTCCCTGTGTCCATGTGCTCTCATTGTTCAGCACCCACCTGTGAGTGAGAAAATGTGGTGCTTGATTTTCTGTTCTTGTGTCAGTTTGCTGAGAGTGATGGTTTCCAGATTCATCCATGTCCCTAAAAAGGGCATCAACTCATCATTTTTTATGGCTGCATAGTATTCTATGGTGTATATGTGCCACATTTTCTTTGTCCAGTCTATCATTGATGGGCATTTGTGTTGGTTCCATGTATTTGCCATTGTAAACAGTGCCACAATGAACATATGTGTACATGTGTCTTTATAATAGGATAATATTATATACCCAGTAATGGGATTGCTAGGTCAAATGGCATTTCTATTTCTAGATCCTTGAGAAATCACCACCTTGTCTTCCACAATGGTTCAACTAATTTACATTCCCACCAACAGTGTAAAAGTGTTCCTATTTCTCCACATCCTCTCTAGCATCTGTTGTCTCCAGATTTTTTAATAATTGCCATTGTAATTGGTGTGAGATGGTATCTCAACATGGTTTTGATTTGCATTTCTCTAATGACCAGTGATGAACATTTCTTCATGTTTGTTGGCCTCGTATCAAATTATTTTCTGTGTCATATTTACTTTAGTAATCCTAAAACTCAGTCTCCTCTTCTTTAATATAGAAGTATTAAAACTCTTCTGTAAACTTTTTATGAAGAATAGAGTTTGCATATATTGTGTGCCTGGCAGCGAGTGGTAAGCGAAAGGGAGTGCTAAGGAAATGGTACTGTTTTAGATGCTCAGTAAAGATCTAGAAAACAGTGTAACAACCATCAGAAAATGATTTGTATGAACACCTGGAAGTTGTTTTTACTGTTTTTGTTCACAAAATACCCAAAAGTTGAATACAGAAAGTTAGTTATTTATGTAAAGTATGTTCACAGTATACACCTTAAGTTATCCACCTTTTTGTCTTTTAATCAGCCACCTCAGACTCAGCCATACATTCAGATGATTCACTAATGAAAACCACCAAAATAATGAGTACTTGATATGTGCTAAATGTATTATATGCATTAGCTTAGTTATCCGTTATAAAAAATCTATATGTGACATTTTGATTATTACAGTTATTTTCTAAATAATGTAATGGGGCTTGACAAGTTAAATAATTTGCATATTTCCATAGGTTATTAAAACTATGATTCAAACTCCACAAATCCAAGTGTAAAGTCCAAAGACACCAAAGAAACAATAGAGTGCACAGCAGAGATACCACATACTTTGTTGTGAGGCAGACTGAACATAGGCACAGTCCTGTAGAGAGGGTGAGGCTTGGATCGAACTTAGAGACCAGCTCATAGAAGGTTCTGATAACTAATAAATAAGTAAATAATAAACAAATAAGGATGTTCTAGAAGCAGCACATTTTATTTGTTTAGTACTTAGAATATGCACAAGCAATAATGAAGAGATAAAGCTGGTACTTTAGGTTTGAAACACAGTTGGCCTTATACCAAAAATACAAACTATTTTGCACAATCAAAATGAAGAGTGTGGTGTCTCTGCTGTGACCTCTGTTGGTTCTTTGCCTTTTCTGTGGGTTTTTACAATCAATTACTAAATGGTTTGTCTCATGGTGAATGTAATATTCTGAAAATAGAGTCTTGTTTAATGAAGATGAAACAGTTATCTCAGACTCCTCAAGGTGGTGCCATAACCAATAGTAACATGTATGAATTAATTGCAGAAATACGGGAAGGATGAGAGAAACTAGAATCTATGACCAGGTTATGTACTAGAGAGATGAAATTTCACACTAAGCCTCAAGAATGAGTCTATTAAGGTGAGAAAAAACATTGTGCTGATTGAGCAAATTCAAGGTCATATGAAACCTCTTCCCCTTCCATTGCCATGGTAGATATCATTTATCAGTTATTATCCTTGTTTCCCCCACAGAGATTAAGATAACTTCAATTCCTGGGAATCCAGTGAAATTGGTAACTACTACCAATTAATAAAGGTTTATTTGAAAAGAATCTAGTGGCTATCTTGACTATATAATATTTAATTCAATAAATGTTTAGTGAGTAGTATTATTAGTAATGAGTCCATTTTTGACTCAAACTCACTCAAGAAAATATGGCCCTTTCAAGTTCCAGGGAAACCAAGAAAGGATTAAAATCAAATGTTAATAATTTTTCAAACAAAAGCACAGTGTGAAACTTAAAATTTTTTTTCAAATCTATATATTAGATTTATATAGCACAAATGAACTATTTCTGCAATTGGAAGTAATCTAAAAGAAATTGAAGATAAAGAAATTGAGTCAAAATTTATAAGCAGATGGCTAGACAGTTAAAAGTATAATGTGGTTTTTGCCTCAAATTTTCTTGCTTACCTTTACAGTTTCTCCCATTGGGTATAAACAAGAAATCTTTATAACCTTTATACACATTGACATAGCAAGACACTAAAACAACCTGATTATCTTAGTGAGAAAAAGGTTCATGTGCTTGCTTTATGGGGTAAAATATGCTGTAATTGTCTCAGAAAAGAGGCAAATACCCAATTTACAAAACTAGACCTCCAAAATCAGAGCTGGACCAGAAACAATGTGCTTTAATTTAATTTAATTTTTTTTGAGATGGAGTTTTGCTCTTGTTGCCCAGGCTGGACTGCAGTGGTGCAATCTTGGCTCTGCCTCCCAAGTTAAAGCGATTCTCCTGCCTCAGCCTCCCAAATAGATGGGACACTCACCACCACACCTGGCTAATTTTTTATGTTTTAGTAGAGACAGTGTTTTACCACATTGTCCAGCTAGTCTCAAACTCCTGACCTCAGGTGATCTGCCCGCCTCAGCCTCCCAGAGTGCTGGGATTACAGGAGTGAGCCACTATGCCTGGCCCTTGTGCTTCGATTTTAAGTCCTTTGAGTACTGACTTTGAGAAGCAAAAGACCTAAAAACCCACATCCAAATTCTGCCTATTATTAGCGTAACCTTGGAAAAATTTTCTTACCTTCCTGAACTTCAGTTTTCTTATCTGTAAACTACTGTTAGCATGCTGACTCTGTAAAAATATGTTAAAGATTACATTAAAAAGCATATTTTAAATGTCTTTCATATAATGCCTAGCATACAAGTAAACATTAATAAATGCTCAACTCTACTATGGAATGAGGTCTTCTCATCCCCAAATGTTAGCAGGTTTGCACTAGAATGTGACATGAAATGGGAGAGGACTGAGTTTCAAGTGGCTCTTTCATGGTTGGAAAATGTATGCGAGAAAAGTGCTGAAGTAAGACATTTTGATTCAGTAGCCAAGGAAGGGCTTATTCCTCAAAACAAGATTGGTTTGATTTTTGAACCATCTTAGTTCAACAAAAGAAAGGATAAAAACAAAAACGATCATTAGTAACTTCGTCAGAGCAAAGAACAATATGACATCTCAAGTTTCCCACCATAAGCAAATATCACAGATACAAATAAGTAAGGTGGACTGGGTGCAGTGGTTCACACCTGTAATTCAAGCATTTTGGGAGGCCAAGGCAGGTGGATCATGAGGTCTGGAGTTCAAGCCCAGCCTGGCCAATATGGTGAAACCACATCTTTAGTAAAAATACAAAAATTAATTGGGCATGGTGGCCCACACCTGTAATCCCAGTTATTCCATAGGCTAAGGCAGGAGAATCACTTAAACCCTGGGAGGCGGAGGTTGCAGTGAGCTGAGATCTCACCACTGCACTCCAGCCTGGGTGACAGAGCAAGACTCCATCTAGGAAAATAAATAAATAAATAAGGTGATTGTCTTCATTTCTGCAAGCATGAATTCAGCTTTAGTGCAACTTCCTGAACTGACTTTTCCCTCAACTATATACAGCAGGAGAGTCCACTGATGGTGTGTGAAAGGCTCTAAGAGGAAAAGATCCCACATATGGCTCAGCTTCATTACAATCATACCTTCTTGCTGCCACTTCCACAGAAATAAGACTGAGAAGGTTTCCTTTGGGAAAGATAGAAATAAAAGAGGCTTCAAGCTCAGTAAAGTAAATAGAGGCAACACATGAAATTGGTGTGGTGTATATCTTTTGATATGCAGTTGAGAGTAAATTCCAAGGTAGTACTTCCCTGATGCCACAGAACAGAATATTTAAAGCTACTTCAGTCTCTTGGACTAGGTGTTTTCCACTTGCTTTATATCGCTATGCAGGAAGACTTTAAATACATGGACCTTGCATAATATCATGCATATGCAGTCATGTATCACTTAATGGTGAAGATGTATTTGAGAAATGTATCTCGTTTAGTCATTGCACAAACATCATAGGGGAAACTTACACAGACCTGAATGGTAGCGCCTATTACACACCTAGGCTCTATGGTATAGCCTACAGCTTCTAGGTAACAAACCTGTAGAACGTTTTACTGTACTGAATACTGCAGGCAATTGTAACACAGTGGTAACTACTTGAGTATCTAAACATACTCAAACACAGACAAGGTACAATATAAATGTGATATTATAATTTTATGGGGCCACCACCATAAATGCAGTTCTTTGTTGACTGAAATAGTGGTATGCAGTGCATGACTGCATTTGTGTGTGTTATATGATACATATATGTAACACCACTTTATAAATATTATATGATTATACTGAGTATCAGTGAAAGTCACACAAGAAACAAGTAAGTCTTCAAGCAAGTCTTCACAGTGTAACCACAGTCCTTCATCAGTAAAATAATTCTAACTGCCTACAGTGTGGTATAGGATATCACACTATACAAAACTCTAACTCTGAAATTTTTGGATGTCACTATCCCAATTTTAAGTGGACATGGTTATTGTAAGTCATGCTGGAGTGCTGTGGTGCGGTCTCAGCTCACTGCAACCTCCCACACCATGGTTCAAGCAATTCTTTTGCCTCAGCCTTCCGAGTAGCAGGGATTACAGGCATATGCCACCACACACAGCTAACGTTTGTATCTTTTAGTAGAGATGGGGTTTCGCCATGTTGGCCAGGATTATCTCAATCTCCTGACCTCATGATCCACCTGCCTCAGCCTCCGAAAGGGCTGGGATTATAGGCATGAGTTACTGTGTCCTGCCAACTCTGCCTTTTAAATGGTTAAGAAACTTAATAAAATGGTTGATTTTTCCTCAGTAACAAGTGGTTGTTTCTTTATGTGAATAAATACTCACATAACTAATATAGTACTGATTTCTCTCCAATTAGGGCCCCTAAAACTGTTAAGTACGAATAAGTTACTGAATTTTCCACACAACACTGTGCAATGTACACTAAATTTTCTATATATATATAATGTATTTTTTTTCAGAGAAGACAGTCCATGGCTTGTATGATATGTTCAAATATGTGATTCCCACTAAATATAAAAATAAACAACTACTGCCTTTATTTGTTCTTGAGTTGCATCTCAAACCCAAAATTCATTTCTATCAGAGGTAAAATTATTGGGGGCACAGTTGAATATGATATAGGGGGATACAACCTCTTAATTTTCTTATTTTAGTGATGATAGTTACAAAAATGTATATACTCAAATGTGATATGTTTTCTGGGATTTGCTCCAAACAAACAGCCAGGAATACTAATTTAGGCAAAGGATTCTAAAAAGTTGTTGCACATACATATGTTTTATGTTAATTAAGAATACCCATAATGCAAGGGTGTCATCCTTTCAGCTCAAAAATCAACACAAATATCCCAAATATCAGTACCCAATATTATAGATTTTCCTTTTTTTTCCTTTTTTATTTAACCTACCTCTTATACAGAAATAGGCTTTTTTTTAATTTTTATTTTTTGAGGTGGAGTTTCACTCTTGTTGCCCAGGCTGGGGTGCAATGGCACAATCTGGGCTCGCTGCAACTTCTGCCCCTCGAGTTCAAGTGATTTTCTTGCTTCAGCCTCCCAAGTAGCTAGGATTACAGACATGCACCACCATGCCCAGCTAAATTTTTGTATTTTTAGTGGAGACAGGGTTTCTCCATGTTGGTCAGGCTGGTCTTGAACTCCTAACCTCAGGTGATCCCCCCACCTCAGCCTCCCAAAGTGCTGGGATTACAGAAGTGAGTCACTGTGCCCGGCCTATAGATTTTACTTTTACACAGAGAGGCCTATCTTCATTTTAAGTCATGTAAAATCAAATCTCTTTACTTTCAGCTATATTAAGTTTTAGACCAAGTCTTATCTTTAAGTAAATACAGAAATATTCAACGGAGCAAAACAACTTCCCTGAAGAATTCAAAATATTATCTCTCATCTCCTATGGTGTGATAACACTGGAGTCTAAATCTCGGTTCATTTATTTGTTCTCCTGCCTTGCTTTCCCTCATTAGAAGAAGAATGGCTAATCCAATCGCTCTAGGTCCCCAGTGGGTGGAGTCCTCTTAGGTTCATGCTTACTGTACAATCCAGCCTTGTCTTTGGCCCTCCCAGATCTGTCTGTACTTGGGCATTCTTGGTTCTTTCTCAACCTGTCTCCACACGTTAGACGTGGCCTGTCTCTATAAACCCAAACCAAGCTACACTCTACCTCTTTCAGAATTCCTCCTTACAATGCATTGAGTAAATCAACAAAGTTACACACCCAAGATGTGGGTTGGAGGAGGGAGGTACAAACCTTTCTCATGTTCTCCAATCCAATGTACCAGTAATCAAACTCATATTTTGCCCCATTGGACTCATTTCTTTGTAACATATTCTTTACAGCTAGCACTATTAAACAGAAGAAGGATGTGTGAAACAAACCATACATGGAACAAAAAGTTTGAATTCCTTGATAATCAAAGAATACCTTTTCTTACAAGCTAAAGAAGAAGAAAAATATAGCAAAAATGGAACCCGCTAAGCATGGTCTCGACAGCTAAACATTAGATTCTGGGTGCAAAGCATGAGGGAATAATTGCAAGTATGTTTGTCAAATTTCTCTAGAAGGTTTACATTTGAAGCAACACTGACTGCAGTCCAACCACATCATTAATGTAAGGTTAGAGTATATACATAAGCAAGCTCAGTGCTTTGGCAAGGCAACCGGCCTACCAGCTTTACACAGTTAATTGGTGTCAAGGACAGTCGACACAATCATCTGCAGCCCACAACTGGCCAGGCAGATCCTTCTCTCAAATGACAACAGAATTTATGTTAGTTACAACCCTCAGGGCAAAGATTTGAGCCAAGGGTAACTCAGTTTTTACAGGGTCTATACTCAGTGCCAGAGAAAAATGTCCAACCCAGATTTCCTGTGCTTCAGGGAGAGAAGCTACCCTGGAATTTTTTTTGGGAAAAAAGACATGCTAATGAAAGATAAAACCTGCAAACCAGGAGAAAGTTCTACCTACTAAATGGAACGTAACTAAAAAGCATCTATTTTGAAGAAATTAATGAGTCTTCCCATAGAAGGTTGTTAACCAACTGATGCATGCAAATGTTTTAGCGCTCCATTGCTAGAATCTATTATGTGCTATTTAACATGAAACATAAAGGAATATGGCAAACAAAAGCCCACAAACTGATGTTTTGAAACAGTTCAGTTGATTCAATAGATGAAACCTTTACGGTAATTTAGGTTACAATAATACCTCAAAGCTCTTTCCAGATGACATTCACTTTTGTTTACATCTTGGAAAAAAAATAAGGCCTAAATTTTACAAGGGAAGAAAATAATATTGAAATACTATTTAATTAAAATTGCCTAGATATTATGGATAATTCATATATTTAAATTAAAAGTTCCTGAATGCTATTTAACATGACTAGTGAACCAGAATATAAAGGAACTAGTTTCTGAGAAGTATTTCTTCTTTGAAGACTGTAAAACCAGAATGTAAAGGAACTAGTTTCTGAGAAGTATTTCTTCTTTGAAGACTGTAAAACAGGGTGTGAAAACAGTCCCCAAAGAAATTGATCAAGCAAGTAATACGTATCAAATGGCAATAATGGTACTAGGGTGGGATATTAGATATGACCTTAGCAGACATCCAAAAATATAATCAACTAAGTCAAATCCATAAAGCAAATAATGTATATTTATTGGAAGAGTGGGGAGTTAAACAGTAGAAAAAAAATTATTTGAGTTGGGAGTGATGGTTCATACCTATAATCTCAGTGTTTTGGGAGGCAAGGCTTGAGGCTTATAGTTCCAGCCTACAGTAAGCTGATTGTGCCACTGCACTCCAGGCCAGGTGACAGAGAGAGACCCTGTCTCTAAAAGGAAAAACTAAAATTAAGCTTATTTGAGTTAAGATTAAGTGATGGAGATGGTTACCTAAGTACTGACTCAAGCCAGTGGATAGAAGGGAAGTAAACATCTGATTCAGTTGCCTCAGGCAACAGGCCCTAGTTTGAAGCTTCTAACAGAGAAACCAGAATGTGCTATAGTGATTCATGAGCATCTACTAGACATTAACTTTTATAATTGCTTTTCTCTATATGGATACATGGCTTTCCCGATTTCACCCTGAATTTTATCGTGGCTACTGGTACATCCCTAGATTGTTTGGGTAGGTATTCTTTTCAAACTTTGACTATTCAGTGACCTCTTGTATGCTACTTATTCATTTTTCACCTTATTATCCTTAGGAGGACTCCTTCTGGCTGCTATTAATAATGACATCCCACCTAATAGATTTTCCATATTCTCATTTGTTGGACTAGGGAAAGATTAGTGACTGACCTATTAGATATGATACATTATTTATTTCCATTTGTTATTGTAGGTCCTTTTGCTATTCTGCAATTATTTAGCAAGTAATGAAAAAGAATTTCAGATGAAGGTCCAAAAGTAAACAATCTGTAGAGATGTATGGAAGTCTACACAGAAGCGGATCCTAAGGCCATATCAAAGTTCAATGAGATGAATTCTAAGCCACGTTTAAGTCCTGTGAGTAACAATGTATTTATTGTTTAACCTTAACTAACAATAATTGCAACCATATCATGCAGAATTTGGCTTTGTTTACAAGTGAAGTTTGACCCATGGTATGCATATTTTTTGTCTAGTTTCCTTTAACTTGTAGAACTACCTCTCTCTTTTTACTTGGGTGCAGATTTAATCTTGATACTACGAAACACACCTATTCCCTTCCCTCTTCAACTTCATAAAAGATAATGAGATCTAAGCCTTCTCATTGTATTACTTGCCCACCTTGCTTTAGTAATTCTTACAAAGTAAGCAAATGACCCAATCACAGTCTTTTTCATAGATTGATTTCAGTTATTCAGAAGGATGAAGCATTTTTTTCCCTTTGAAGTTGCTAGGAGAAGACATATTTCTGAAGCTACCAGGAGCCACATTTCCGATTGCATGGAGGAAGACAAGAGACCAACATATTGAAGCACACACACAAAGAAAAACAGTTCAGCAGAGATACGTACTGTTAAAAAATGGACAAAGAGATCTTGTTCTAAAGACATTAATAATTGCTTAATTCCTGTCTTCGAGAAATTAGTTTTGATCATAATTATTTATATAATTACTTCTTTGATTACATTAATTGCACTCAGTATTCTCCCAGCTAAGCACACAGTAGTATCCTTTTTGCTCAAGACATTTATACATTTATTTTTCAATAAATATTTATTTGGTTTCTATAATTTGTCAAGCTACTCTTTTAGATAATGGAAATATCTAAATATTAATAAGAAAGACCAATTTGTGACTTTAGATTTCACATTCTAGTGGAGAGATAAACAATGAACCAGACACAAAAGCAATTATTTAAAGTGAGTGAGGTAATGATATGTGCTAAAAAGAATAAAATAGAAAAAGAATACGGGTGATTTGAGGAGTAAAATGAGTCAAAATTATATTGTATAGCCCAAGAAAGTATGTTGAATTCGGCTTCTGTCTCATATTACCACAAACATTTTATTACAAAGCTCAACATAGTTGGGGTCCATAATCCTACTAATTTTATTTCTCATATTTTACATTTCTAATCTTTGACATTCCCCTCATATTTTCATTGAACAAGTCTACCCCACAAGATAAATGTAATCTTATTTTGTAGTGTATATTTCACCTTTTAAATGCTTTCATATTATTTTATTTTTAATTCTATAAGTTTACTTAAAATTTTGTATTTTTACGTTGCTTCAGAAACTCAAATCCATACTCTTTGTTTGAAGCTAATAAGAAGTTTTTAACCATAAGCATGATGGCTGTATTCCTTCTTTTTTTTGTATTAATGCTGTAGAAGAAAACTCAAAGTCTCAATGGCTTATGACAATAAACATTTCATCTCATATTCTTGGGCTGGAAGTTTTGTTTTCTTGATGGTTCATAGGAGCTTGAGAAAGACAAGTGGTGGCCTGCTTCTTAAGGACATGGCTCAGAACTATCACCTTATAATTTATTTTCAAATTCCATTGGTAAGTACAAGTCAACAAGGTCAAGTGCAACACAAATGGGGTGAAAAAGTATATTCTACTTATAGTGAACCATTGCAAAAGTAGAGAGGAAAAGAAGGATTTTAAATAAAACCATCTACTACAGTCACTAAACGTAATTTTACATACTGGGGACTATAATATGAAGAAGTGTTCTAAATATGGCAGCACAACAGAAACTCTAGAAAACTGGCCCTATTGAAGTTACATAGGAGGACCGTCAAAAGACAGGCAGGACTTAAAAAAAAATCTATATATAGGTGATGTATTTGTCCATTTTCACAGTTCTGTAAGGTTATTATTTGACTGGGCAATTTATAAAGAAAGGAGATTTAATTTGCTCACTATTCTGGATGGCTGGAGAGAGCTCAAGAAACTGACAATCATGGCAGAAGATAAAGGGGAAGTAAGGCAGGTATTACATGGTAGCAGGAGAGAGAGAGGGAGGGGGGAAGCACTAGACATTTATCAAACAACCAGATCTCATGAGAACTCACTCATGATTACAAGAAGAGTATAGGGAAAAACTGCCCCCATGATCCAGTCACCTCCCGACAGCTCCCTCCTTAAACATGTGGGGATTACAATTTCAGATGAGATTTGGGTGGGGACACAGAGCAAAATTATGTTAAGTGATATACACATAAATGAAATATCTCCACACAATTGCCTGGACATATCATGCTGTTCTATGCCTCCCTCCATTTCTACCTGAAATTCTATCACTAACTCTTGAGATTCTCCTCTGCAAAGCCCTGCTTGACATTCTCTCCTCTCTGATGTAACATTATTTCCTATATTTGCCCTTTATAACAGCATGTGCACATGCTTATAACATGTTTATTATAATTTATTAGATTTTTTTCCTGTGATTGGATAGTTAATTAGCACCATGGGTTTTCTGAAGGTAAGCATTGCACATTTAGGTCTGTATATGGATATTTATATTGATACTTAGTTTAGTTGCCAGCTATAGGAAATTAAAATATCAGACATTCCATTTAGTTTAAATGACCTCTAAAATTTCTTCCCACCCTAATATTATACACAAAGCATTGTGTTATCACAGGATTTGGAAGTTTGTTTTAATAAAATGTCAGTGATTCTTAAGTCCCAACAATGCTGAAAAAATTTTAGTAACAACAATTGAGAAAGTAACTCTCTTTGTTGCATTTAAACAGCATTTACTCTAACCTTTAGCTCCCAATCTTGGATCTCTTATCCTCAGAGTCCTCTTTTCATTCAGTATTTAGTTGTGCTTAGTCTTTGAATTACTGTTCATTCTGCCCATCATTTCACAGCAATGATTTTGGCAGACAAAGCAACTTCTATGCACAGCCAGGTGTTCACCTTGGCACCCTCACCCCTGGAAAGGGTTGATTCAGATGTTTCCACACCTGCAAATTGGCTGCCCAATCTTAGCCAGCTCCCATGATCTTAATTATCATTCTGTATTTCAAAATTCAAAAGCAAAATATTTCAAGATAATGTGCATAAAAATTCAAATGCTGCTGTTTCCTGCCATTCCATCGTGTCCTCCCTAACAAAACTCTATCGGAAACAAATTACTGTTTCTCCATAACCATTTTATTTTGATTTGTGGGATGTGTAAATGGAATGCAACTCATTAGATCTGAAGAGCTGATTAATTTCAATGGGAAAAGCATCTCTGTTGGCCCCAGATTAAGACTAAGATGCTTAACCTATGATCCAGGGGCAAGTTAAGGATCCATGAATAATCTTAAAATTTTACATGCCTCTTTTTGAAGCAAGCTATATTTAGACATCAAAATATGAAATTTTTATGATAAAATACAATTATAAGTAGAGAACTAAAATGCCTTCTTACAGGTTTCTCTTCTTTTAGTCAAAAACTTGCTTTATTTCCTCAAGACAAAATGTTTTTGAAGGTGCTAAAAGCCATTCATTTGTTTTAGCCTCTCCTGCTGTTTTATTTATTTATTTATTGTACCAACCTCTTGATTGCAATTCCATGTTTGTACTCCATAACCATGTGACAGGGACCTGGGGATTGATACATAATGGCTAAACAATCTGTTGTTTAAAAACACAACACCATCATTGAACTGCTCGTTATTTACTCAAGAAAAACAAGCTTAATTTCTATATTAAGACATACATTCAAATAGTTATAGAAATGTCAACTAGCCTAAATTGGAGACAACTCAAATGTCCATCAACAGTGAATAAATAAAGAAATTGTGGGTTACTCATACAATCGAAAATTACCTATTGATAAAAGTAAATGAGTTCCCCAAATTTCCAAAAGGATATTTAAAAAGAAGAAGAAAGTTAGAGATTTCAGACTTCACAATTTCAGAATTTACTACAGAGATACAATCATCAAGACTATGGAACAGGCATGTAGATCAAAGGAATAGAACTGAGATATCAGAAATAATCTCATACATTTATAGTCAATTGATTTTTGACAAGGGTATCAAAATGATTTAATGATAAAAGAATCTTCTTTTTAACAAACGATGCTTAGATAGTTGGATATCCACATGCAAATGAACTGTCGGACCCCTACCTTCCACCATATCCATAACTAACTCAAAATAGATCAAAGATCTAAATGCCAGTGACGAAATTTCAAAACCCTTAGAAGAAAAGATATACATATTAGTGAGCTATAATTAGGCAATTTGTTAGATCTAAAACTTAAATCATAAGCAACCAAAACATAAATAAATTGGACTTTCTGAAATTTAAAACTTTTTTGCTTCAAAGAATTCTATGAAATAAGAGAAAGGATAATTCATTAAATGGGACAAAATACTATCAAATCATGTATTTGATAAAAGTCTGGTATTTAGAATATATAAAACATCCTTACAGGTCTACAATAAAAAGACCAACTACCCAATTTAAAAATGGTCAAAAGATTTGAATACATATTTTTCCCAAACATACATAAAGTCTTCAGTAAGCATTTGAAAATAATGCTAGATATCATAAGACATGAGAAAACTGCAAGTAAAAATAAAAATGAGATACCTCTTCACATCATTAGGATGACCATAATAAAAAAGACAATGACAGGTTTTTGGTAAGGACATAGACAAAGCAGAATCCTTATCACTGCTGGTGGGAACATAAAATGGTACAGCCAATTTGGAGAACAGTTTAGCAATTCAGAAAATTAAGCATGGTACTGCCATAAGACCCAGCAATTCTACTTCTATGTATATACCCAAGAAAACTGAAAATGTATTTCCATGCAAAAATTGTACAGAAATGTTCACAGCAACATTGTTCATAAAGTGAAAACAACCTTAGTGTCTATTAACTAATGAACAGATAAGCAACATGTAATATGTGTAAAAGTTAGAACATTATTCAACCATGACAGGAGTGATACACTAATATGTACCAAAACACGGATGAACCTTGAAAACTTTATGCTCAGCAGAAGAACCCACAGGTAAAAGGCCACATATTGAGTGATTCATTTATATGAGATGTCCAGAATGGACAAATACATAGAGAAAGAAAGTAGATCAGTGTTTGCCAGAGTCTGGGAAGGAGCAAATGAGAATGACTACTAATGTGCATGGTATTTTTTTCTAGACATATGGATTTGTTCTGGAATTAGATAGCGGTGATGATTTCACAATCTTGAAAATATAATCAAAACTAAATCCTATAGTTTTTAAAAGGATAAACTTTATAGTATGTGACATATATCCCATTAATATAAAAAATGAATGACCTATTGATACATTAAACAACATTGAACCATCTCATAATAATTAATGCTGAGTGAAAAATCCTATAGAAATGAATATTTACTATATGATTATATTTATATATTCTAGAAAATTTGAACTGATTTGTAGTGGCAAGGGGCATGTAGATTAGTGGTTACCTGATGGAAGGGGTGACAGGAGGAAGGAATTACAAGGGAACATGAAGAGACTTTTGAGAGTGATGAATATATAGATTGTCTTGATTGTGGTAATGGTTCTACAATTGTATACATATGCCAAAATATATCACATTGTTCACTTTATATATGTGCAATTTGTTATGTAAGAGGACTTCAAAAACTTCAGGGAAAATAGGATTAAAAGACAAAAATAAAAGTATAGACTGTTTGTCAACACAAACTTCATCAAGTTCAAGACATTTTTGTAAGCAATCAATGGTAACAGCCATTTAGTCTATTTCTAAATAACTGGGGTGCTTGGATTTTAACCATGTCAGTGCAGTCATTGTTATATTATTAGCTGAAGAAAAACAGATGTCTTTTACAGATTTCTTAACATTAGGACACAAAAGAAGACAGAAGGAGCTAAATCAGGACTGTAAGGTAGATACCTGATGATTTCTGATCAAAAGTCTTGCAATATTGCCACCATTTGCTGACAGGAATGAGCAGAAGCATTATCATGGTGGAGAAGAACTCTGGTCAAGCTTTCCTGGGCATTTTTCTGCTAAAGCTTTGGCTAACTTTCTCAAAACACTCTCTTAATAAGCAGATGTTCTCCATCTTTGGCCCTCCAGAAAATCAACCAACCAAAATGCCTTGAGTATCCCAAAAAACTGCTGTCATGACCTTTGCTCTCAACTAGTCTTTATTTCCATCTCTTGGTAGCCATTGTGTCTTGCTAGGATTGTGTTTTGTCTCCAGGTTCATTCTGGTGAAACCATGTTTCATCTTCTGTTACAATTCTTTGAAGACATATTTCAGGATATTCATCCCACTTATTTATAATTTGCATTGAAAGCTCTGTTCTTGTCTGCAATTGATCTGGGCACAACAGTTTTGGCACTTTCAATTTTTCAGTAAGAATTGTGTAAGTTAAACTAGTTGAAATGTCTACGGTGTTAGATGTTGTTTCTGCTGTTAATTGTCAGTCTTGTTCAATTAAGGCACAAACAAGGTTTATTATATTTCCTTGCAAATTGATATGAATGACCTGACACTGTGGGCTTTATCTTCAACATTGTCTCATTCTTCTTAAAATGAGTTTTCAATTTGCAAACCGCTGATTTTTAAAACTTTTTATAAAGCATCAACAATTAGACCATTCTTCCACCTGAGTTTTATTACAAATTTTATGTTTTTTCTTGCTTCAATTTTAATAGAATTCATGTTACTTAATAGGGGTATCTTCCTCAAACTAGGTCTTCTTCAAACATGTTATAACATATTAGCATATTAGTACAAATTTATTTTGGTGCAAAACATTTTTAAATCCTCACATAGTTTTTCATAATATCCATTTTCTATAAACTTTTTGAAGACATCCTCATATATTCATTATTTCTTTGTCAAATTACTTTTTTTTCTGGAAAAAAGCCCAAAACCTCAATGCCAAACCTAATAGTAGTGAGTCAATCATCAACTTGGAGAAGACAGGAGCCAATATTCTGCTAAGAACATGCCCTGTTTTGTTGCATAGGCTGACAGCCAGAAAAAATCTTCCAGAAAACTGCTATTAATATTTTATAGAATTTTTATGATGAGATAAATTCAACTTGAGAAGTAGCAATCAGTTTGAAAACATGAGCCTGTAGTCTATAGTACATAAGCCTCAAAGTCAGTTATTTCCTGTGTTAAAAATAAATATTCAGGTCCTAACTTGTTTAGTTCCACAATCCTTCACCATTTTCATATAGACAGGATATAGGGAAAAACATAATAAAAATGGAATTTAATGAAAACTATTTGGAAGTCACTGTTTAGTGGCTAGACACAAGAATTTATGCTGGACCTGTTTCTGTGCAGAGGGGTAAAAAGCAGACATTATTTATTTTAGCAAACTCAAAGAGAGGGTATAACTCAGTTGTATTAATTTGAATTTCAGAATATAAAGATAGTAACCCTTTCTTGGCAATCAAAAACAAAACAAAACACATAGCACAGTAATTGCTGAAAGTTAAAACGTATTATTCAGATAAATAAATATTTATTTCTCTTTTTTATTGCATTTTAGGTTGTGGGGTACATGTGAAGAACATGCAAGATAGTTGCATAGGTACACACGTGGCAGTGTGATTAGCTGCCTTCCTCCCCTTCACCTATATCTGGCATTTCTCCCCATGCTATCTCTCCCCAACTCCCCACCCACTCTGTCCCTCCCCTATTCCCCCCAACAGACCCCAGTGTGTAGTGCTCCCCTCCCTGTGTCCATGTGTTCTCATTGTTCAACACCCACCTATGAGTGAGAACATGTGGTGTTTCATTTTCTGTTCTTGTGTCAGTTTGCTGAGAATGATGTTCTCCAGGTTCATCCATGTCCCTACCAAAGACACAAATTCATCGTTTTTTATTGCTGCCTAATATTCCATGGTGTATATGTGATTATTTATCTCTTTATTAGCAGCATTCCAGCTTCTGCCAGTGGGCAATTACAAGAATGTTTAGTTCAAAAGAATGACCAAAGAAAACATGGTTGTAGGCATTTGGTTGCAGGCATTTGTAAAGCCAATTGAAAATCATGTACTAGACTGATCTCTACGTGAAGCAGGTCTTTGCCTTTGTATATCCCTGGTAACTAAAACAATCAGCAGTCAAGAACTGACCATTTTTTTAGTGAATTAAGTGTTCTGGGTTTCTAATAACAAAATTATCTGTTGTTATTAAAGTCAAGCACACCTTAAAAGGAGTGTAAGTATGGAGTGGATCCTGCTTATGTGTGCTTGTGTGTAATACACACAGTATCAGTGTGCATGCATAGTACGCATGCATAGTGAGAAAGAAGCCATCACTTTAGAGTCTCACATAGGTCTGTGACCTAAATATGGTGAAGATCACATGTTTAGACCCACAAATTACTTTTTTAAAGCTCCCCACTTAAGACTGATGGACAAAAAGATAACCCTTGCTTCATAGCTGACCTGTTTTAGGAATTTATGTTAAGATTTTTTTAAAATGAGATCTTGGGAACTCACCCACTATGTCTCAGCTAAACTATCCTGTACAGTCTGCCCTCCATACCTGCAGGTTTTGTATCCATGAATTTAATTAATCGTGAATACAAAAAAAAACCCAAAACAATAAAAATAACAATACAACAATAAAAAGAATATAAAACTATATACATAATATTCGCATTATATTAGATATTACAATAATCTAGATATGATTTAAAGTATAGAAGAGGATGTATGTAGGTTATACACAAATGTGCCATTTTATTCTGGGGATTTAAGCATCACAGATTTTGATTTCATAGGAGGGGCTGGGGAGTAAGGAGGTATCCTGTAACAAATCCCCCTTGGACACTAAAGAACAACTGTATTTGTTTCCCAGACTCAAAAATCATTTCTCAGCTTAGGTTCTTTGGAATGCCTTTTTTCTAAAGCTTTGCATATCAGAGTCTATCTCACCTTTTAGCAAAGAGGAATCATTGTTCATCTTTCATTAGTGCCACTCCCAACCCAAATTATGCTGTATCTCCCTGAATATTCCTTACAGCACTAAGCACCCTCCACTATATGCTTTTATTTTTTAAAAAAAGCCTTCAATCTCACTTCTCCAATTAGAATATAAGTTCCATGAAGGGATAAATCTTATCTATTTTGTTCTCTGCTAAATGCCCAATACTCAAAACAAAGACTAGCATATAATAGAAATTTAATAAACAATTTTCAATAATGAATTAGAGATAATGACTTTAAAAGGAAAGCTTGTGTTCTTCAAATACTGTATAACTCTGGCAGCTGCCACCTACAAAAATAACTTAGAATCATATCCAGCTTCCAGTTCAGGAATTATGAAGATTCTTTCTCTCCTCAATACTGTGACCATCTCACTCCATTCTAACAGTTTAATATTTTTTGAACATCACCTATGCTCCAAATCTTTTATTAGGCCCTGAAGATAGAAAGATGAAATAAGGTCTTCAATTATTTTCCCTGTTTGGAGGACCAGGAACATGAGAAAATAAGAGATATCATCTCTAGGTAGTGCTTCCAGTGGGCTTAGTGCAAGAAGAGAGTGATGTAAATGATTAAGCTCAAATTTGGGAACAGTCTGTGAAGTTTAATTATCTCTCCCATCCCTGTGCCCCATTACCATGGATAATTGAAAGTTGGCCATATTGCTAGGTAACGCTTCATTCCCTACATAACTTGGCACTTAAAAAACATTTTGCAAGAGAAGCAATTACAGCAATTGTCTCATCCAGGGTGGGTGGAGGGTGGATAGAAATTTACTCTTAACGATATTTTTGCTCTTTCAAAATATTTATAAGAGATTCTTCAACCTACTTCTAAAAACCTTCATATATATGTGTGTATATGCTCAGTTGCTATGCCTACCAAGCTGTGTGGAGAGAGAAGGGTATTGTAAGAGGTGCATACCATCTCACACCCCACAGTTGCTTTCCAACATCTTTATAGGTGGGTGCTCTGAGCAATGATTTCTATGGTCCCTGCTTTCCTCAACACATGTAGTTTGGGGGAAGGTATGCCCAAACTACAGTTAATCAAAGACTTGAAGACTAAACAAACAAAACAAAATGTAGCTTTGGGAGAGTGTGCTAGATTGTGTTGGAAATTTCTTTTTGCCTTTCGATCTTGTGTTGCTTTGGTGGAGAGAACCCATAAAGTTGTCAGTGTTTAAACATCAAATTTCTTCTTTGTTCATTTAATTGCCTTTCTTAACTACCTTTCTTCCTGAAGCAATGCTATATCACTTTTAGAGGGTCAGTTCATACTTTCTAAAACATGGCATTTGAGACAATCATTCTAGAACTGGAATCCCTGGGTGGATCTGCAGCAATTCCAGTTTCCATTCTAGCAGTCATTGACACTCTTCCAGGAAAATAGCTGCATAACTGCCCAAATCCCCATTAGCCTCCATGGCCCAGGAAGAGCAGAGGTATTTCTCCAGCAGGAAAGAGAAGTAGCCAGCTTAGTCCTGGGCTGAGCAGGATTCATTTGTTTCTATCAATACAACTATGGGTGTTTCCTGATATGTCATTTGGTAGAAGGGCCTCAACTTCATATAAGGCATGATTCAGGAAGCCTATCATATGCAAGGTGCCTGCGTCAGAACAACAAACTTTACTGATACCTCCAAAGCTATCAGGATTTCCAGTTAAATTTTTAAATAGCTTTAGCTATGTATTTGTACGTGGAGTTTTTTGTTTGTTTGTTTTTTTAATGTTTGTTTTGGTTATCCTTTGGTTTAGGTAGCAGACCGCTCTTTTCAGGGTATATTTTAGTTCTCCTTCAAATTTTTTCACTTCCTGTTAATTTTTTAAAGGTGAGGCGGATACTTTTTAAACTTAAAGTTATTATAAATTACAATATTGACAAGATATGCATTATCTAAAGAGCTACTCTCAGGCAATTGATTTCTACATATTTGCATGATATTTTATGATTATTTTTTACCAAGAAAAGAAAACAGATTTCCATTGTCATTATTGGAATCATTTTCCCTCCCGATGGTAAGAAACTTACAGGGGTCTCATGCTAGGTAATTTGTGTAAATGCTGGGGTTGAACTTTCACAGGGTACTGGAAACAATCATGGTTCTGATTAGGGTCAGAGCTTCTGCTATGTGCTCCCATGGTGTTCTGTACATCTCCTTTGCAAAACTTTGCAGTGACAATTGATTATTTGTGTGACTTTTGCTGACTAAGCCCTATAGGCATGCCACTATGCTAAGTGCTTTGCAAATGTTATATAATGTAATCTTTACAATAATCCTATGAGCTCAATACTTTTATAAGTCAATATTATAGAAATAAAAATTATGTCCTTGAGACATAGGTAACTTGCTTCAGGTCACATAATTTGTAATTGGCAGCACCATGATTTACTAAGCGTTATAAAATTTCAATGGACACGAACTTTACCACCAGGCAAAATTAACTTTCCACTTGATAAGCTAATGCTGGATTGCTTCCTTAAAAGCATTTCAATTGCTCTTTAAGGGTAGTTTATTGAAGAGTGCAAGACAGCTGTCCACATTTCGGTACCCAAGATTGATAAGGGATAACTTCAGATGCAACTTTGTCATAACCAATAAAGTTCAAGGGATATAGGTGCACAGGCTAGGAGAGGACTGCAAAAAGCTTTGTTGGCACTGTGGATGGTAGATATGCAAGAATAATTGCTATTTGACCTGAATCGAGTATTAGAAAGTTCTTTTGAACTATCTTAAGGGACAGAATATTTAAGCAGGATTCAAGAAGCTAAAGCTACATTTCAGAGGAAGCTTGAATCTGGACATTGCTCAGAGGTTATTCAACTTTTCACTGTTTTAACTGTAGAGTGACCATAACTGATATTTTTTGCCTTGAAATTGTAGTATTTTAACTATTGTTGCTATGATTACTTGGCATTTCCTATATTATATTATGGTCTTTAAATGATTTTCCACCTCTATTTGTGCCTTTATTTCCTCAGTCCTAACCTAAGGTACAATTCCTTCCTGATTTTTGTAAAATTGTATCCCTCCACCTGAGATAGGAATGAAAGAGGAAAGTCTCATTTCAAATATGAGTGGTAAATCTACTCAGGTAAACAAGGAAGAATCCCCTTTACTAGGTAGCTGCTGTTTATGGCCTCCCAGAACCCCTGTTTCATTTAGGAACCGCACCATACCTTCTCATGTGGATTTGGTGAGATTGCCAATTCCAGCGACTCAACCCCTTGGTCATAATGGTGGAGAAAACAAAACAAAACAAAACACTATTTAACTACTCATAGTATATTCTATTCCCATGGAGATAATGTCTCATCAGGGGTACACATTAGGTCTATGGAGGAGCAGTCAGAGTTCTCCTCTTGATTGAAATAGATATTGGGGGAAATGAAGCTTGCTTTCTACTATATCTAAATTGAAAGTGTGTTATCCTGGAGTTCCAGGAGGTATTTATTGCTCAATAATATGGAAGATGCTAACTACAAAATGAATGAATGAAAGCATCAAACAGAGAAAAAAAAAGTTGAAATGTGGGAAAAAAAGTCTCAATAGCATTTAGTTTTCTTAAAGTTAGACTCATTCTAGTACTTTCCAGACATAGAAGCTGATTAATTCTCTTTGGAGTTGCAGTTAATTAAATTGATATTATAGCACTTTAAAGAAAAATTCCTGATTAATGGCAATAAAATGAAAATGGAGTAATGAGAGAGAAGAAATATTATGACTTTATAAGTATCATATTATTGAACCACCATTTCTCAAACTAGGATGTTAATGCTAGTTCTAGGATGTTAATCACTGTTCTGTACCCCCAAAAATGTGCTATGGTTAAATTGATTGGGATTAAACCTATTTGTATTTTAACACACACACATAAGATATTTTGTTTAAAAGTAAGCAGATTTCTTTACTGAAAGATTTTTAAAGAAATTTAAAATGTCACATAATGTGTTATCAAAATATTTATTACACTTTTATTTGTTATAATAATGCCCTGTATTTAAATATTTAAACTCCTAAAATATGAGAGCAAAAATAGTTATTATCTCTACAAAAACTAAGTTAACTTTCTTTGAAAACAATAAAATTAGATATTTTTAAAGAACACATAGAAAGACCAGTGTAAATGTGAGAAAAAATCAAATATCTACAATGATTTATATATGTATATATATAAAACACACATTAAATAATTCACCAACTACAACTTCTGATCACCTAAGGTATTCATAAATACAAGCTTTGAATTAATTTCACCATTATTTCTAGATTTATAAATATATATAATCTTATTTTTAAAAAGTAACTAAGACATAAAGAAGGCAACAAAGCCCTTCAAATTTTGCCACTGAGAAATAATGATTGGCAACATTAAGTATATTTTATTCAGCAGGTCAAGCCATATTACACACTATGAATATGTTTACATGTTTATATACTTTATATGTATAGATTTTTATGTGTGTATATTCATATATATATATCAATAGAAATTGTTTGGCTGGGCGCGGTGGCTCAAGCCTGTAATCCCAGCACTTTGGGAGGCCGAGGCGGATGGATCACGAGGTCGGCAGATCGAGACCATCCTGGTCAACATGGTGAAACCCCGTCTCTACTAAAAATGACAAAAAATTAGCTGGGCACGGTGGCGCGTGCCTGTAATCCCAGCTACTCAGGAGGCTGAGGCAGGAGAATTGCCTGAACCCAGGGGGCGGAGGTTGTGGTGAGCCGAGATCGCGCCATTGCACTCCAGCCTGGGTAACAAGAGCGAAACTCCGTTTCAAAAAAAAAAAAAGAAAAAAGAAATTATTTATGAGATTATTATTTATAAAAAGCATTACTAAAATGGACTCACACTCTCTACCTTTCAAAAATAAAATATTGAGATGGATTATAAAATTAACTTACGTAACAAAAATGCTGGCTTTCAATTAAATGAAAGTAATGAATTTAGAGAAATGTTTTTTAATAGTAAAAGGTATTACTAAAGTATCTCAATAGAACTTAATTAAAACCATGATAATATTTAGGTTAAAATAATCATTTTTAACTGCATATTACAAGTTTCATCAGGCTTAAACTGCATTATTTGACTCTGCTATTAAAGTTGAAGAGGAACTGCATCCTCTTTCTGATTTTCTTAATTATATTGTAATTTTAAACTATCATTGCTTTTAACATATATATTATCATCTGTAATCATTATTTTTAATTTGTTTAAAATTGATTAAATGCATACTACCAGTCTTTTTCACACATATTCAGTTCTAAGTTCTTTATTTTGAATTAATTCCTCTGTGAGCTAGATTTCATTGTCAAAATTTTTTCTTCCAAGAAAAACGAGTTGACGCTATAATTGGTGGATTTTTGCTTGTTTCAGAATGTCTGTCTCTTGGCTTTATTTACATAAGAAGAACGATTTGGTGGCATGTAATTTTTTAAAATACTTTGTTTTATTCAAGAGGCAATGTGCATTGCCCCACAGTTTTCTGATATCATATATTGTTGTGGAAGAAAACGTAGGTGAATTGTTCCTCACTGGCAACTTGCTCTTTCTTCCTGGATATTTGAGTTTCCTCTTTGTTCTTGAAGCCTCATGCCCTAAATACACACACACCACACCACACACACACACACACACACACACACACACACACACAGAGGAAACAAAATTATATATATATATAATTGTTTTTAAAGATGGAGTCTGGCTCTCTTGCCCAGGCTGGAATGAAATGGTGGGATCTTAGCTTACTGCAACCTCCACCTCCTGGATTTAAGCAATTCTCCTGCCTCAGCCCTGCTGAGTATCTGGGATTACAGGCACACACCACCAGGTCTGACTAATTTTTGTATTTTTAGTAGAGACTGGGTTTCACTATGTTGGCCAGACTGGTCTCAAACTCCTAACTTTGGTGATCTGAAGTAGGAGAAAAGAATTAAAGAATTCTCCTCCTCGGTCTCCCAAACTGCTGGGATTACAGACGTGACCCACCACACCCAGCCCCCTGATATACTTTTACATTGATCTTTCAGTTTTATTTTCACACCACTCAACCAATATACTATGTATCCTTTTGAAATAGAGAATGAAGATTCAAGAATACAGTTCTGCCACTATTAAATGTAAATCAATATTCTGGTCACTGTTAGGAATATGCAAATGTATTATTTTTCTCTTTTTTTAAGAGACAGCAACTCACTCTGTTGTGAGGCTGTAGTTTAGTGGCACAATCATGGCTCACTACAAAGTTGAACTCCTGGGCTCAAACAATCCTCCTGCCTCAGCCTCCCAAGGATTACAGGCCCCACCCTCTGTCCCCAGTGCTTGGTGTATTTTTAAAGGGCTGATGTCATGTCACTTTAAGTATTTGTAAAATGTCTCAAAATGACATGCTACTTTTAATTCTTTTCTAGATTTTCTCTGTGAGACTAGAGATAATTTGGTCATCAGTGACACCACCAACTAAAAGATGCATCATCATTTTATATAACACTACAAATGAAAACATGGTGTCAATTAATATTGTACAATAATATTTATTGTTAGATATGCCCCAATTTGAAAAAGGTTAAAATGAAAAAAAATGTGGATCTTAGAATTGATGAAATATTAAACTATTCCCATTACACAGGTAAAGAAATATAACCAGAAGCTCCTTCCCTATGCTTTCTAATATTTATCCTCCTTTTTTCTTCTACACAAATAGCTTTCTCCATTCTAAGTCATGTGAGATAGAATGTAGAGCTAGAAACCTAAGCTCACAGTAACAGAAATATCAAAAATGCCATATTATTGTATTCAAATCCAATAAAAATGCCATTTTATTATATTCAAATAAAAATCTACATTACATATTGACCCTTGTCATTAGATGATTTTAAATAAGCCACATTTAACCCAAAATCCATATCTTCTCTGATCCAGATGTTGACTAGAAGATTTGTGATCTGTTAATTTTCTTTCTTTCATTTGCAAACAAAACTGAACTAGTGGTCAATTGATTCTACTACATAACCAAAATTTAGAATGGCCTATTACATCGCAGGTTCACCTTCAGATCTGGTATTTTATCTTACAACAATTGATGGTCATTCTATGACCTTTTGAACAGTGAGTCTTCCTGACCATTTGTAGATTATTGTTAGATTACCTAAGAGAGATTCAGTTTAAAATGAATAAGAATAAATTCTCTCCACTGAGGGTAGTTCGTATTTTGTTCATAAATATTTGAAAGAAAAAAAAACATGAATATGATTAGTAGATGTTAAGATTAAAATCCAAAAAAAGGAAAAAGAAAACTGAAGCTAATTCTGAATTAACCTATTCTATTCCCAAAAGCATGTTTTAGAAAATCGTTTTACCACCAAAAGTTTTATTAGAAATTAAGACTATGGCTTATATCTCAACTCTACGAAAAATAACAGTGCAATATTTGATGTGTCAATTAACCTCTTTGAAGTTAGCAGTTTCATATACACTGCTAGATACAAAGTAGACAGGAAAATGTACCTTCTAGCTGGGCAAGTGAAAACTGTGGTAACACTGAAGTGATGTTATTACCAAAAGAAAGATGATAAGAAGAATGGATGTTGGGGCATAAGTAGCAATATCTATCACAGAAAGCTACAAAATAACCTATATAGTCAAAGAAAAAAAATTCTATAAATGTAGGATTTTAAAAATATAATGTCTTATCACTACATGCTTTTTTAAAAGATCTTTTATATATTTTCAAGCGAAAACTAAAGGTGTTTTTTGTTACTACTTCAGAATTATAATATTCTAGTTCCAAGAAAAAGTTTAGTGAAACACCTGAGTCAAACAGAATTGTTGCAATGGTTAGATTTAAGAAACTTATGATGTAATTAGTGATGCAGGTGAGGGCATTTAAAATGCATGTTAATTTTTGTCCTACCCCATTTAAATAAAGAGTTGTTTTGTTAAGGTGAGATGATTATCTCTATGATACTGTTCTTTCATCAGATTTCCCAATTTAACCTACTTCTATGTTCTTGCAGGGATTTAGTAAAGAGTATGATAATTGAATTGCTTTAGCTAATGATATCCCCTGATGGGGAGACAGGAAAGCAAAGCAAAGGCTTGAGCAGCTGAAGGTGCAATTTGACCTGGCATGAGCCTTCTTTCTTATAAGGAATGGATGGAGGAAAAAAAAAAACAATAAAACTTCTTAAACTAATGTGCTTTAAAAACGAAAAAAAAAAAACCACTCCTTAATGGCAAATACTCTCAGAATCTATTCCTCCACAGTATGTGGTGCAAGCTTTGACTTTTTAGTATTTTAAACTATTTATATATTACAATTGAAAAAAAAACACATTTTCATGTATGTATCTATGCAACAATTCTGCATGATGTGCACATGTAACCCAGAATCTAAAGTACAATAAAAAATATATATTAATAAATAAATAAATAAAAATAAATAAAAAAAATCAGGAAAGCAGTGTATCATGCAATCTGGAAGTAAATTGTTTGATCCTCAAACCCTGCTTTTCTTTCATTAATAAAAATAAAATTGCTTTCTTTTTCTTGAGTAGAGGAAATTAAAGCTATAATTGCAGATTGTCAAATCCTTTTCCCAAAAATGATTTGATAAAGCCAAACAGATAGGCCAAAACAAGACAAAGCAAGAAAATTATTTTTGAACTGCAAAAATCAACTAAAGTCAAACAACAATCTGAAAAGTAATTATGGTTTAAAAATTTCTGAACATTGAGTAAGAAAGCAGAGCTCTGTGGCATTTGGCCTGGGTATGATCTCATTTTGTCTCCCCACCTAGTTCAGCATGATTATTCTGCCAGAATGGATCAGACCGGGAGAACTAACAGATTCTCTGCAGCAGGCAAAACGAATTCACTTATTTAGATTGGTAGGTTACAACCATGCACAGCAACACTATCAGTCGATGTAAATTCTCAGATATAGGTCAATGGAGCAGGTCAATGTATCAAGTCTATGAGTCCGATACTATGCATATTTTGAACTAAGACTAATCACATATGCAGAAGAGACCACAGAAAGTCAAACAATTCACATACTTCTCGTTGATTCTGAGCTGCAAGCTTGTGCATTGGGATACTTGAAAGAGTCTGATAGAGAAGACTTACAAATGGCTCAAACTTTGAATGCACTTCATCAGCTACTTGCCCTCCTGTTGGTAGAGGCTGGACGCCTTACTGGCTCAAGTAACTCGAACACATTAGTCCATTCATTGGCTGATACACAACTTGTCAAACACAGGATCAACCACTAAGTAGTAAGATCTAAAAATAAAATTAACAGCATATCTATAAATGGAGCAGATACTTGAGTGTCCACATATTATATGAAATATAGATTGCAAAGATTTAGCTGAAGCAAGTTACTAAGGAAAGAGTGAAACAAACCAACAAAATGTAACAACAAACCTTTCAAGGAAAAAATATTATAGTCCAGAATTTTTACAATATATTATATAAGTCACCTAGTTCTCAACAAATCTTAAGTGTCATGCAAAGAAATAAACAAACAAAAATGATACCCCCTACACAGGGGAAACAAAGAAACAAACGGTCAATAGAATGTTTCTCTGAGTATTAACAGAAATTAGATTTAGCAGAGAAAGGCTTCAAAGCCATTTTATGGATACAGTCAAAGGAGACAGTTAAAAGAATCAAAGGAAAATATAAAAGCAATTAATCAACAGAGATCCCTAATAAGAATGTAAAAATTATAAAAATTAGTTAGTTTCACAAAACTAAAAATGAAATTAAAAATTATTTAAATAGCTCAAAAGCAGAAAAATAATTGGATTTAAAGGCAGATCAATAAAAATTTTCTAGTGTGAAGAATAGAGGAGGAAAAAGATGGAAAGAGAATAAAAAAACATTGTATTATTGAAGTTTATAACACATATGAATATATGACAATGATATCAATAAAAGAGAGAAATGAATGTACATAATGATAAACTAAGGCATACGTTATTATGTATACTATAATCCCTAAAACAATCATTCAGAAGGTAACCAAAAAATACATTTCGGAAATCAGTAAATTAGTGACTATTCTACACTATTTTTTTTTTTTTTAGCTATTCTATACAAAATTTTCTTTTTAGCTCAGAAAAGTACAGCCATGGAGGACAGACACAATTTAAAAAGGAGATATCTGTAAAACTAATTAAAAAATAACAAAGATAAATTCAACCATATTCTTAACTATATTGACATAATATAATCATAAGCCATTTTTATATAAACATTCAAAGGACTAAAAAACTGTATAAAATAATTAAAGGAAAATATAAAAGTAATTGATCAACAGAAATCCCCAATAAGGATATAAAAAAATCATAAAAATTGGAAAATCTAAAGTTTCACAATACCAAAATTGAAATGACGAAATCATTAAAATAGGTCAAAAGCAGAATAAATAATATTTGTATTTAAATAATAATATGATAATAGTAGTAATAATAATGACCAATTACTCCAATGAAAAGTCAAATATTATCAGATTGGATGTCTATGAATAGGTACAACCTATAAGTTGTCCACAAGATATCTACCTTAAAGTAAAATACAAAAATAGGGCTGGGTGCATTGGCTCATGCCTGTAATCTCAGCACTTTGGGAGGCAGAAGCAGGTGGATCACAAGGTCAGGAGATCAAGACCATCTCATATAACATGGTGAAATCCCATCTCTACTAAAATTACAAAAAATTAGCCAGGCATGGTGGTGCGTACTGGTAGTCCCAGCTACTCATGAGGCTGAGGCAAGAGAATTGCTTGAACTCACCAGGTGGAGGTTGCAGGTGGAGATTGCATTGAGCCAAGATAGTGCCACTGCACTCCTGCCTGGGCAACAGAGCAAGACTGCATCTCAAAAAAAAAAAAAAAAAAATACAGAAATAGATTATAATGTGAACATACATTCTACAAATAATAAAAATCATAGAGCTGGAGGGCTATATTAGAATCAGATAAAGTAGACTTTAAGGTAAGATATATTATTATAGACAACCAGTGAATTTCATAATGATAAAATTGTCAGTGTATCAGGAAGATAAAACAACTTAAATATATTGGTATGTCATAGACAGGCCAAAAATTCATGAAGCAAAATAAGAAAAATGAAGATAATTAAGGGAGAAATAAGCAATACAACAATAAAAACTAGAAATTTTCATAATCTACTTTAAATAATTGATAGACCCAATTTAAAAATCAGAAACAATACAAGACTTGAACAACAGTATCAACATAACTTGTATCTATAGTGTATTAGAGCAAACAACAGCAGATTTCACATTCTTCTCAAGCATACATGTACCACTCTCCACATAGACCATATTCTAGGCAATGAAAAAAGTCTTGATAAATTTTAAAGTATCAAAATCACACATATCAGGCTATATGATCATAATGGAAAGAAGTTAAAAATCAACAGAAAGAAATATGGGAAATCTGAAAATACTATTAATTTAAACAACACTATTCTGAGTAACCCATGAGTCAGACAAGTAATTACAGTCAAAAATAGAAAATACTTTGACATGAACGAAACTGAAAACACAACATAACACAATTTATGCAAAATAGCTAAAACAGTGCCAAGAGAAAAATTTATAGTCGTAATGGCCTTTATGACAACAATGAAAGGTCTCAAATAACAACCTGAGCCTCTACCTTCAGAAATTTTATGTCTAGGAACAAACTAAGCCCAAATCAAGAAAAGGAGACCTAATAAAAATTAGAGAAAATATCAACCACATAGAACTCAGAGAAACAATTAAGAAATTTTAAAAACTCAAAGATTGCAATTTAAAAAATTTAGAGAACACAAATTACCAAAAATAATCATGAAAAGGGGAGCATCATTAATGACCCTAAATAAATAAAAATTAGATTATAAGGGATTATTATGAAAAACTTTATGCCAGCAAATTTTGTAAGTTAAATGAAATAGAAAAATTCCTAGGAAGACAGAAATTATTAAAACTTTCTTAAGAAGACAAAGAAAGGCCGGGTGCGGTGGCTCAAGCCTATGATCCCAGCACTTTGGGAGGCCGAGGCGGGTGGATCACGAGGTCAAGAGATCGAGACCATCCTGGTCAACATGGTGAAACCCCGTCTCTACTAAAAATACAAAAAATTAGCTGGGCATGGTGGTTTGTGCCTGTAATCCCAGCTACTCAGGAGGCTTAGGCAGGAGAATTGCCTAAACCCAGGAGGCGGAGGTTGCGGTGAGCCGAGATTGAGCCATTGCACTCCAGCCTGGGTAACAAGAGCGAAACTCCGCCTCAAAAAAAAAAAAAGACAAAGAAAATCTGAATATAGATGCTCCTTGACTTAGAGTACAGTTATGTTGCAATAAACCAATGATAAAGTCAAAAGATTGTATGGTGAACCATGACTTACTTACATACTGTAAGTCAGGGACAGTATGTTTACCTATAAAACGTGAAGAAATTAAATTAGTAATTAAAACTATTTCCACAAAGGAAAGCTCAGGCTGAATTCTATCAAATAAAAGAAGAAATTATTATAAAATTAAAGTTATTAGATTTAAATTTTATGAAATCTAAGATCAAGGACCATTTACCAACCAATTTTTTTGAGACTGGAATTATTCTGATACTTGATACAGATAGAGGTAACCCATGGAAAAATAAAAGGACCAATATTGCTCACAAACACTCATGGAAAATTCTTGACTAAATGCTAGTAAGCAACATATAACAGTATTCTATATCATAACAAAATTGTATTTATCTCAGAAAGCAAAGTTGATTAAAAAAGCACCATACATATATATACACACACATATATTATACACACACACACACACACACACACACACACACACACACACATATATATATATATATATATATATATATACAAAATCACATGATCCTCTTAATAGAAACAGGAAAAACACTGGCAAACACATTCATGATCTAACACAAATGCATTATTTAATAAAAGACATAATCTATATAGAAAATCTTATAAAATCTACTGAAGTACTGTTAGAATTAACTGACAAATTTATCAAGGTTACAGGATACAAGACACATGACCTCTCTGCTTCTGCCTTTGTCCTCCCATCGGCTGTTATTCACAGAAAAGATATTTCTAAATTGCAAATCAGATTGTATTGCTCCCATGCTAAAAGCTTCAGTGGCTTCCTACAAGTCCCAGTGTGATTTTACTCCCTTATACCTCTCTGGCCTCTTTCCTAGCAATGTGCCTCATGGTCACTGAGCCAACCTGATCTTGTAACTCCTCAGACTCATAACATATTGCATCTTAAACAATTTGCCTGTCTTGTTTACTTTTCTAAAATATTCTTCCCCCAGATAGTCAAAAGACTTATTCCCTAACTTCCCTCAAGACAAATGAACCATCTCAAGGAGACCTTTCCTAAGTCTTCTGTCTATGATAGCAAATCCTATCACTCTATCTATGCCCTCTACACTTACTATATTTCTACTAGTGGACCATATTTTTTTCTGTGTATAATTTTTGTCTCTTCTAGATTACAAGCAGCAACATGAAAGTGGGCCCTTTGTATTTTTATTTCATTGTTTTATTAATATCAAGACCTACAACAGTGACAGCCACATAATATACTCTCAACAAATGTTTGCCTAACACGTGAATGAATAACAAATAGTAGCCACACAATCTACTTAAACACCAGTACAATTGAATAGGACCCTATGTAATTTGACTCACTATTGGTTAAAAAATAAAGTATTGCAATGGATTTCCTAATTATAACAAAGTGAAAAAATTAAAATTCTCAGGTCTCTTAATAGTAATTTAAAAATCAAGACAAATGAAACAAAAATAAACAAAAACACTCCACTTCCCATTCAAAGTGGATAACATGATCAAAGACCACATAAGTATTTCTCTGAAAATTAAATGGAAAACAAATTCAATATTTTTTCTGTATAAATTCATCATTGGTTTACTACTGTCCTTCTATTTCTGTTTCAGTGTAAAATGCAGAATAATTTATCTTACTTAGAGAGCCTTGTGGATATGTAAGACCTCTGAACATAATGCTGCTCTCATAAGAGAACAGGAATTTATTTCTATGAACAATTAATCATGGCTTCCTGGAAATGCTTTGCAGACCCAGTACTCCTAAAGCTATTTATCTCCTTCCTTATAAATTGCCTTATTATGTGATTTAACTCTTTGACGCCTGGATGCTCTATTATGTTTTGTATTTACTTTGTAACTACAGTAAAATCCTTTCATAAAACAATGTGTGCTCCAAAAATGTTGAAACTTGTAAAATGCTATAAGAGCATGATTGTAAAGTAAAAGGAATGACTGGGGAAACAAGCTTTTGGTTTGTAGTGATCCCACTTCTGGCTACAGGATTTAAATCTTTCCAAGATCCATTTGACTGTGGAACCATTTAGTGAGGGCTGCTGGCTTAAATATCCATGGCAATAAGTTATTTCCAGGATTAGATAGAATCTCCTGGAACCTTGTCATCTTTTTTATTGGCCTCATCCTAGGAGAATTCGCTGGGAGAATAGAGAGCATCTGGGGCCATGCTCTGCCTTTGTTCCCCTAGATGGGGCTGCTTCCCTATTCCCACTTGGCCTTGCCTTCCCTCCTCCTGCATTTTTCTACTCATCTCCACCTGCCTGAAGAAACTTGATTAAAGAGTAGATTGGCCGGGCGCGGTGGCTCACGCCTGTAATCCCAGCACTTTGGGAGGCCGCGGCGGGTGGATCACGAGGTCAAGAAATCGAGACCATCCTGGTCAACATGGTGAAACCCCGTCTCTGCTAAAAATACAAAAAAAAAAAAATTAGCTGGGCATGGTGGCACGTGCCTGTAATCCCAGCTACTCAGGAGGCTGAGGCAGGAGAATTGCCTGAACCCAGGAGGCGGAGGTTGCCATGAGCCGAGATCGCGCCATTGCACTCCAGCCTGGGTAACAAGAGCGAAACTCCATCTCAAAAAAAAAAAAAAAAAAAAAAAAAAAAAAAAAAAAAAAAAAAAAAAAAAAGAGTAGAATGAGAGGCAATCACTAACTAAACTATGCCTGAATTTATATCAGAGCAGAATTTTGCTAAAATCGTTTTCAATCTAATTAAACTTTTTTGGAGGTGGAATTAGACTTTGTAAAGAAGTTAAATGAATTAACTTTGCCACTATCCCTGTCATTTTACCTCCCACCAGCAAGTACTTTCTCACCAAATTAAGGTAGAAAGACACTAATAAAATAAAAGGACTTCACAAAAATGTAAAAATCCTCTTAATAATGGTCTAAATAAAGCATTAAGCAATTTGTCACATCCCCCGATCATGACTATTCCACAGAGAGGAATAAAGTCACAAAGGTCATACACAAATAACTATTGTATGATACAGCACAGGAAGGGAGAAATAGCAAAATAAAACATCAATAAATAAATCTCCACTTCTTCCATGTGGGTCTGTGTTTCCTCGTTTATAAAATGTGAGAGATAAACTTATCCTCCAGAGTCACTTCTTACTCTAAAATGAAAACATCTGTCACATCCAGATTACCCAAGTTGAATATTAGAAACCCAAAAATAGATTTTGGGAATATCTTCTTTCTCTGTTCAGGAATTCATGGTCACCTTTGCGTCTCTGGATACATGCAAATGTTTAGATCTCTATTTCCTACTCCACATTAGGTATCTCGTGAGAATGACATTGAAACAAAGGTATGATCCTAACTGATGGCCTAACAGAGCAGTTAGCAAACTTTTCAGTTAAGATTTACAAATGCATATGCTTTAAAATCTGAATCAGTTGCTCCTTTTAAAAATTTTAACTGTATAAATTACCAGATGTATTTAATAGACAATGAGGGGCATGCACTGAGGATAAGAATGAGATGTACATTGGTGACAACATAGCAAGTAATCACAACTCATTAGCACAATTAGCTGGTACCTAGTAGATTCAAAACTGTAAGTCCTTATGCAGTATTTCACTTTAAAATTACAGTCAAAATGATTGAGAATCATACTCACTTTTATTTGTGTGTTTAAAACATTTATTGAAGGTTAAATGAAAACAACACATCAAGATTGTTGTGTTACCAGGCGAAGAAATGTCTAAAGCTGTGAAAATAGATCTGTGAGATAATATGTCAGGGAGAAAGAGCTTAGGATCTGGATTCTAACAGACTTGTGACTGAATCTTGAATTTACCATTTACTTTCTACGTGATTTTTAGTAATTTCTTAAACCTCAGGTTTTTCCTCTGAAGAAGTAAGATTATGTAATTTATCAGACTGTTATTATAAAGAATAAACTAGACAGTACAGATCATAGTACAAATACAGAATTTGAAATTGCTGAGAGTTCTAGATTGTTTTAATGAGAGAAAAGCCAGAAAGGCTTTCTATAATCTGTGACTACAACAGAGAGGAGCAGATAAAGAGACTAACACTAATCAGAAATGCATGTGCTTCAGGTACTGTGGAATGATAAATAGAACTCTAAATATAGTTAATTTCTTCGAGTTGTCAATTTGCCCTCTCAGGCAATTACTATTACCCTTATTTTACAGATGGGAAAATTGAAGCTCAGGGAGGTGAACTTGTCCCATGTAGTGAAGTGGGTGCTTTTAAACAAGGCAAAATTATGAAATATAATTAAAATACACTTTTCTTATTGTCTGTCACTGTCTTTCTATATTTAGTCAGTACAGGTGGTTTTTCTCCTGTCATGGAATAAAAATGTGGTCAAGACATAGGAACTTCTCTGTTTACTCAGATTTAATGGAACACCCTAGAGTTACTGAAATCACACAGGCTTAATTCAATGCATCAAACATGAGTACTGAGTGAAATTAAAATCTCATTTCTCCAGTGTGAGGAGTAGAAATTCTCAGCTTGAAAACTAAAATTTCTATTTAGTTCCTGACTGAGGTGAGAATGGGTACATTGAGGCAGGTAAGGGTAAAATCAAGTTCTTGTTAAACAGACATTGCTGCCAGGAGACTTGAAATCCCTTCACCAGACAGATAATCAGAGCAAATGCTTCTTTGCCTGATTACCTTGGCATGTTATTCAGAATCCATACTCTGCCCTCCTTACTTTGCCCCGAAAAGAAGATGGCATATTCCCAGATATGAAAAAGCATCTTCTTTGGTGTGCCATTCCTCCTTCAAACCCTGGATTTTAGAAGTTCATTCCACTCAGAATTTCTCTGTTTAGTCTAACATGCTTGTAGATATTCTCCTAGTCAGTCTTGTAAATGACTTTAGGCTAGTTCTTTCTCCAAGTCAAATAACGCACATCTAGTGCCAGTGAAACATTTCTACCTTCTTGTCCTTGGTATAACTTTATTGCTCAATGTGGATGTAAAAATCTGTCTTTCTCTCTCTGAAGTTTTTGGAAGGGGACCCACTGCATGTTTTGCAAGGTGACTGAGATGTTGGCAGTTAGAATAGAGAAAACTAATGTACATAGGAAATGCATTAGGGTATGAAATAAACAAGATTTAGATTCCTTCCATGTAAACAGTGGGGTAGGTTGTGGGAGTCCTCGTAGGTGATGAAATTAATTCCTACTTTTTTAGTTCTGCCGTTGTAACATACAGTGCCCAAGGAAGAGCAACATTGGATGTTCTCTTTCTTTCTCTCTCTCCTGCTCTCACTTCTTTGCCTTATTGTCTCAAACTGACGTCTATAGCCTTTATATTCCTCAGTAAGAGTTCAGTCTTCTACTTTCTTACAATTATAGGAAGCACATACCAAGCACTCCAAGGGATCTTATCAAAGCCTCTTTCATTAGAATTGGGGTTGGGGTAAATGCCCTTACCCCTCTGCTTTGGGGTGGTAGAGAATCACAGCACACATGCAACTCTCTCTAAAGAAAGAGCCCTCATATGTACTCTGTCACTTCCTTTTTTCTCAATTTTTATATGCCCTTGGGGGCTTTAAGAAAATCTGTACTTGTTTTTACATATTTCCTTTGCAAACTTCATATTATTCTTCCAAATCACTTTGGAATTTTCTGCCTTGTTTGGCTTGGCCTTGGCTTAAAACTGACCTGCTATTGTAGTCACATCAATGTGTTCAGTCCAGGCTTTAAACCAAGGTCAATCTGACTCTAAACTCCTGTCAACATTTGGGGGCCAAGTTTAAATAGCAATATTTTAAAGTTACGCAAACATGTCAGCTGTCTCCCACCCACTCCCAATATCCATTGACACAATCTTGCCTTTTTATTTGAATTCTCTAACAGTGATTGATATTCTTGTCACAGTCTCCTGTGATGCCCTATAAAAGAATTCTCAGAAGGAGCATCTATTTTAGCTCTCTTCCAGCTCTTACGTGATAACTTTGAAGAACTCACCAATACTATATCTCTTCTCTTTCATCTCAGGCCCTGTACCTAGGAGGTTTCCTGGTGAGAATATCTCTGTGGCAAATGATCTTTCCACACACCATCTTGGCAATGACCCTCATTTTCCTCCTCAGTCAGACCTTGTATAATCAGCAGCTATGTTAATACTAGAAATGTTCACCTGAGCAATCTATGTATTGTGTTTTTTTCAATAAATATATTTGGCTGCTGAATAGCATAATTTGTTCTGTTTTTTCTTTAAAGTATATCTTATTGCCTACCAGAGGTCACTTGGGCTTATATTTATAGATGGTCTGATAATTATGATTCGAGATTCCCAAATGTCTTTGATTATATCCAAAAGGAATGGTAGCTTAGTGCATACAAGAAAATTTATCTGGGAATGAGATGACTAATACCACCTCAGACACCTACATAGATTGTTGATAAATACATATAATAACAGCAATTGTAACACATAATGGGATTTTAATACGTTACCAACCTCCACTCTTTCTTTAATAATGCACAGAAAAGCTTTGGTTACATTCACCAAGAAGATGCACATATTCTAAAGACATGTAGTTGAAACAGCACTTTATTATTGAAAGTTCTATATTTATCAGCATTAAAATTTTCATTTGTAAAGTGAGCAAGAGTTCCTTGAAGAGGAGAGTGCCATTATTTTGATTCATTATTTTTTTGTAACTACAAAATATCTGAACAATTCTTCAACATGTCGGTAATATCTGAAGTGCGACAGGTTTTGAGGGTGCAAAAGATGCAGACATCATCTTTGTATTTTATCTTAATTGCGGTTGTCATTATATTTATCTTTCATATTCTCACATTTCACTTGATGTATTCAATCCAAATAATATGTAAAAAGTTCAAATCATAAGAAATCCATATGCTCAGTCTATACCAGCCAGTGAATAGGTTCTCTTTCAACTTCACTTATTTATTTATTTTTTTGGGGGGGTTTTTATTTTTTATTTTTATTTTTATTTTTATTTTTTTTAAATTTTTTATTGGATTATAGGTTTTGGGGTAAATGAGCAGAGCATGCAAGACAGTTGCGTAGGTACACACATGGCAGTGTGCTTTCTTTTCTTCTCCCCTTCACCCACATTTGGCTTTTCTCCCCAGGCTATCCCTCCCCACCTCCCCCTCCCACTGGCCCTCCCCTTTTCCCCCCAATAGACCCCAGTGTTTAGTACTCCCCTCCCTGTGTCCATGTGTTCTCATTTTTCATCACCCACCTATGAGTGAGAATATGCGGTGTTTCATTTTCTGTTCTTGTGTCAGTTTGTTGAGGATGATGTTCTCCAGATTCATCCATGTCCCTACAAACGACACAAACTCATCATTTCTGATTGCTGCATAATATTCCATGGTGTATATGTGCTACATTTTTCCAATCCAGTCTATTATCAATGGGCATTTGGGTTGATTCCAGGTCTTTGCTATTGTAAACAGTGCTGCAATGAACATTCGTGTACATGTGTCCTTATAGTAGAACGATTTATAGTCTTTTGGATATATACCCAGTAATGGGATTGCTGGGTCAAATGGAATTTCTATTTCTAAGGCCTTGAGGAATCGCCACACCGTCTTCCACAATGGTTGAACTAATTTACACTCTCACCAACAGTGTAAAAGTGTTCCTTTTTCTCCACATCCTCTCCAGTATCTGTTGTCTCCAGATTTTTTAATGATCGCCATTCTAACTGGCGTGAGATGGTATCTCAATGTGGTTTTGATTTGCATCTCTCTGATGATCAGTGACGATGAGCATTTTTTCATATGATTGTTGGCCTCATATATGTCTTCTTTCGTAAAGTATCTGTTCATATCCTTTGCCCACTTTTGAATGGGCTTGTTTGTTTTTTTCCTGTAAATCTGTTTGAGTTCTTTGTAAATTCTGGATATCAGCCCTTTGTCAGATGGGTAAACTGCAAAAATTTTTTCCCATTCTGTGGGTTGCCGATCCACTCTAGTGACTGTTTCTTTTGCCGTGCAGAAGCTGTGGAGTTTCATTAGGTCCCATTTGTCTATTTTGGCTTTGTTGCCAATGCTTTTGGTGTTTTGTTCATGAAGTCCTTGCCTACTCCTATGTCCTGGATGGTTTTGCCTAGATTTTCTTCTAGGGTTTTTATGGTGCCAGGTCTTATGTTTAAGTCTTTAATCCATCTGGAGTTAATTTTAGTGTAAGGTGTCAGGAAGGGGTCCAGTTTCTGCTTTCTGCACATGGCTAGCCAGTTTTCCCAACACCATTTGTTAAACATGGAATCCTTTCCCCATTGCTTGTTTTTGTCAGGTTTATCAAAGATTGTATAGTTGTAGATATGTTGTGTTGCCTCCAATGCCTCTGTTTTGTTCCATTGGTCTATATCTCTGTTTTGGTACCAGTACCATGCTGTTTTGATTACTGTAGCCTTGTAGTATAGTTTGAAATCCGGTAGTGTGATGCCCCCCGCTGTGTTCTTTTTGCTTAGAATTGACTTGGCTATGTGGGCTCTCTTTTGGTTCCATATGAAGTTCATGGTGGTTTTTTCCAGTTCTGTGAAGAAAGTCAATGGTAGCTTGATGGGGATAGCGTTGATTCTGTAAATTACTTTGGGCAGTATAGCCATTTTCACGATATTAATTCTTCCTAACCATGAACATGGAATGTTTCTCCATCTGTTTGTGTCCTCTCTGATTTCGTTGAGCAGTGGTTTGTAGTTCTCCTTGAAGAGGTCTCTTACGTTCCTTGTGAGTTGTATTCCAAGTTATTTTATTCTTTTTGTAGCAATTGCGAATGGCAGTTCGCTCTTGATTTGGCTTTCTTTAAGTCTGTTATTAGTGTAGACGAATGCTTGTGATTTTTGCACATTGATTTTATATCCTGAGACTTTGCTGAAGTTGCTTATCAGTTTCAGGAGTTTTTGGGCTGAGGTGATGGGGTCTTCTAGGTATACTATCATGTCGTCTGCAAATAGAGACAATTTGGCTTCCACCTTTCCTATTTGAATACCCTTTATTTCTTTTTCTTGCCTGATTGCTCTGGCTAGAACTTCCAGTACTATATTGAATAGGAGTGGTGAAAGAGGGCATCCTTGTCTAGTGCCAGATTTCAAAGGGAATGCTTCCAGTTTTTGCCCATTCAGTATGATATTGGCTGTTGGTTTGTCATAAATAGCTTTTATTACTTTGAGATACGTTCCATCGATACCGAGTTTATTGAGGGTTTTTAGCATAAAGGGCTGTTGAATTTTGTCAAATGCCTTCTCTGCGTCAATTGAGATAATCATGTGGTTTTTGTTTTTGGTTCTGTTTATGTGGTGAATTACATTTATAGACTTGCGTATGTTGAACCAGCCTTGCATCCCCGGGATGAATCCTACTTGATCATGATGAATAAGTTTTTTGATTTGCTGTTGCAATCGGCTTGCCAATATTTTATTGAAGATTTTTGCATCTATGTTCATCATGGATATTGGCCTGAAGTTTTCTTTTCTTTTTGGGTCTCTGCCGGGTTTTGGTATCAGGATGATGTTGGTCTCATAAAATGATTTGGGAAGGATTCCCTCTTTTTGGATTGTTTGAAATAGTTTTAGAAGGAATGGTACCAGCTCCTCCTTGTGTGTCTGGTAGAATTCGGCTGTGAACCCGTCTGGACCTGGGCTTTTTTTGTGTGGTAGGCTCTTAATTGCTGCCTCAACTTCAGACCTTGTTATTGGTCTATTCATAGTTTCAGCTTCCTCCTTGTTTAGGCTTGGGAGGACACAGGAGTCCAGGAATTTATCCATTTCTTCCAGGTTTACTAGTTTATGCACATAGAGTTGTTTGTAATATTCTCTGATGATGGTTTGAATTTCTGTGGAATCTGTGGTGATTTCCCCTTTATTATTTTTTATTGCATCTATTTGGTTGTTCTCTCTTTTCTTTTTAATCAATCTGGCTAGTGGTCTGTCTATTTTGTTGATCTTTTCAAAAAACCAGCTCTTGGATTTATTGATTTTTTGAAGGGTTTTTCGTGTCTCAATCTCCTTCAGCTCAGCTCTGATCTTAGTTATTTCTTGTCTTCTGCTGGGTTTTAAGTTTTTTTGGTCTTGGTCCTCTAGCTCTTTCAATTTTGACGATAGGGTGTCAATTTTGGATCTCTCCATTCTCCTCATATGGGCACTTATTGCTATATACTTTCCTTTAGAGACTGCTTTAAATGTGTCTCAGAGGTTCTGGCACATTGTGTCTTCGTTCTCATTGGTTTCGAAGAACTTCTTTATTTCTGCCTTCATTTCATTGTTTACCCAGTCAACATTCAAGAGCCAGTTGTTCAGTTTCCATGAAGCTGTGTGGTTCTGGGTCGGTTTCTGAATTCTGAGTTCTAACTTGATTGCACTATGGTCTGAGAGGCTGTTTGTTATGATTTCAGTTGTTTTGCATTTGTTGAGCAGTGCTTTACTTCCAATTATGTGGTCAATTTTAGAGTAGGTGTGATGTGGTGCTGAGAAGAATGTGTATTCTGTGGATTTGGGGTGGAGAGTTCTGTAAATGTCTATCAGGTTTGCTTGCTCCAGGTCTGAGTTCAAGCCCTGGATATCCTTGTTGATTTTTTGTCTGGTAGATCTGTCTAGTATTGACAGTGGAGTGTTAAAGTCTCCCACTATTATTGTGTGAGAGTCTAAGTCCTTAAGAACTTGTCTTATGTATCTGGGTGCTCCTGCATTGGGTCCATATATGTTCAGGATCGTTAGCTCTTCTTGTTGTATCTATCCTTTTACCATTATGTAATGGCCTTCTTTGTCTCTTTTGATCTTTGTTGCTTTAAAGTCTATTTTATCGGAGATGAGAATTGCAACTCCTGCTTTTTTTTGCTTTCCATTTGCTTGGTAAATCTTCCTCCATCCCTTTATTTTGAGCCTTTGTGTATCCCTGCATGTGAGATGGGTTTCCTGGATACAGCACACTGATGGGTTTTGGCTTTTTATCCAATTTGCCAGTCTGTGTCTTTTGATTGGTGCATTTAGTCCATTTACATTTAGGGTTAATATTGTTATGTGTGAATTTGATACTGCCATTTTGATTCTAAGTGGCTGTTTTGCCTGTTAGTTGTTGTAGATTCTTCATTATGTTGATGCTCTTTAGCATTCAGTGTGATTTTGGAATGGCTGGTACTGGTTGATCCTTCCTATGTCTAGTGCCTCTTTTAGGAGCTCTTGTAAAGCAGGCCTGGTGGTGACAAAATCTCTGAGTACTTGCTTGTTCGCAAAGGATTTTATTCTTCCTTCACTTCTGAAGCTCAGTTTGGCTGAATATGAAATTCTGGGTTGAAAGTTCTTTTCTTTAAGAATGTTGAATATTGGCCCCCACTCTCTTCTGGCTTGTAGTGTTTCTGCCGAGAGATCTGCTGTGAGTCTGATGGGCTTCCCTTTGTGGGTGACCCGACCTTTCTCTCTGGCTGCCCTTAGTATTCTCTCCTTTATTTCAACCCTATTGAATCTGACGATTATGTGCCTTGGGGTTGCTCTTCTTGCGGAATATCTTTGTGGTGTTCTCTGAATTTCCTGCAATTGAGTGTTGGCCTGTCTTGCTAGGTGGGGGACATTTTCCTGGATGATGTCCTGAAGAGTATTTTCCAGCTTGGATTCATTCTCTTCGTCCCCTTCTGGTACACCTATCAAACGTAGGTTAGGTCTTTTCACATAGTCCCACATTTCTTGGAGACTTTGTTCATTCCTTTTTGTGTTTTTTTCTCTAATCTTGGTTTCTTGTTTTATTTCATTGAGTTGGTCTTCGACTTCAGATATTCTTTCTTCTGCTTGGTCAATTCGGCTATTGAAACTTGTGCATGCTTCGCGAAGTTCTCGTATTGTGTTTCTCAGCTCCTTTAATTCATTCATATTCCTCTCTAAGTTATCCATTCTTGTTATAATTTCCTCAAATATTTTTTCAAATCTTTTCTCAAGGTTCTTAGTTTCTTTGCATTGATTTAACACATGATCTTTTAGCTCACAAAAGTTTCTCATTATCCATATTCTGAAGTCTAATTCCGTCATTTCATCACAGTCATTCTCCGTCCAGCTTTGTTCCCTTGCTGGTGAGGAGTTTTGGTCCTTTCTAGGAGGCGAGGTGTTCTGGTTTCGGGTGTTTTCCTCCTTTTTGCGCTGGTTTCTTCCCATCTTTGCGGATTTGTCCGCTGGTCGTCTGCGTAGTTGCTGACTTTTCGATTGGGTCTCTGAGTGGACACCCTGAATGTTGATGATGAAGTATTTCTGTTGCTTGGTTTTCCTTCTACCAGTCTAGCCCCTTCGCTGTACGAGTGCTGAGGTCCGCTCCAGACCCTGCTTGCCTGGGGTGCACCTCTAGCAGCTGTGGCACAGCGAGGGATGCTACCAGTTTCTTTTTCTGCTATCTTTGTCCCAGGATGGTGCCTGCCTAATGTCAGTCTTTTGGATATAGAGGGGTCAGGGAGCTGCTTGAGGAGACAGTTTGTACTTTTTAGGGGTTTAATTGCTGAGCTGTGAGCTGTGTTGTTCATTCAGGGCTGTTAGGCTGCTATGTTTGATTCTGCTGCAACAGAGCTCATTAAAAAAACCCTTTTTTTTCTCAAATGCTGTGTTGAGGGGTTTGGGCTTTATTTTTGGATGTCCGTTGAGGTCCTGCCCAGCTAGGATGCAGACTAGCCACTGTTTGCCTGCCGAGGCTCCGCCCTGCTGTTGTGAGGCTCGCCCTGGCTCCACTGTTCTGCTGTTCTCCGCCACGCCCTGCGGCGGAGTCTCTCTGTTGTAGCGGGTTGCCTCGGCAACGGCTGGCTGCGTCAGCAGTGGGCGTGTATCTCAGTAGGGACGGGTTGCCTCGGCGACGGCAGGCTGCGTCAGCAGTGGGCATGTATCTCAGTAGGGACGGGTTGCCTTGGCAACGGCTGGCTGCGTCAGCAGTGGGCGTGTATCTCAGTAGGGACGGGTTGCCTCGGCAACGGCTGGCTGCGTCAGCAATGGGCGTGTATCTCAGTTGGGGCGGGTTACCTCGGTAATGGTGGCCGCCCCTCCCCCTCAGAGCGTCTCGGGCCATCTGCACGGGGCTTGTTTGAAATCGCGGTTTTGTTCGTCCCACTGGGCCAATCCTAACGCTCTGTTCCTGCAATCCCCTGGGCTGACCCACTGTTCAAGTCTAGCTCAGTCTCAAGTCCAGCCCTCTCACTTCTCCGGTTGCCAGTTCAACAGGGCACCCGGACAAGTGCGCCCTGTGGGGAGTGCTGGGTAGGGCCGGCCGCCGCCACCCCGGCTGCCGGCTTCGCCAGGTGGAATATCTGCCTGGCGTCCCGCGTCTCCTCTTCACTTGGGAATTTCCCCGTTCCGTGGGCAACAAAGATCAGTCTGGAAATGCAGCTCAGACTCACCTCTCCGCAGACACAACGAGAACTCCAATCCTGGGTTGTTCTCACAGCGACATCTTGAGTCCTCCCCTCCTCAACTTCATTTAAATAACAACTCCTGAATCTTAGTATAATGAAAAGAGCTTGGCATACAGAGATTGTTCCTTTACATAAAAACCTCCTCCACGCAGATTTCAGTAAAGCCTGCATCCCTAAATCATTCCTTTGATAATTACTGAATAAAACCCAATTTCTAATTGCATGCAATAAACATCATATAACTTAAATGCAGGTGAAGTAAATAATCGATGCAGTTAGAAAACAGGTCGGAGGTGGAAATAGCCTTTTTTAGGGCAGAATTGTCATGTTTTACAGTGCAGAAATTAAAGGAAAAAAGAAAAGCATATAAATAAATAGCCTATGTAAGATACAAGTATAATAGATAAATATCAAATTTAAGAAAATTCAAAGTGTAACTTTTTCTGCAATTTCATTTTATTACTCAAAGTTTTGAAAGATTAATTCTTTATCCTCTAAGCGCATGAACACCATTGTCGTTGTTAAAAGTTACACTGGTAAAATGATGGTCAAAGGAACACTTAACAGCTTAAAACCATAAACTTTACGTACTTGATGTGAACTATGTTTGCTCTATATTCTTATTTACTTCAGTTAAAACATTAGGCACAATAGTTAGTTATAGAGATATAATTCACAGTTCTTTTAGGAAGCAGATAAAGAAAATTGCTTTTTTATTGTTATTCATGCTGCACACAGATATAGCCTGCCTGCTCTCCTCATGTATACCATGTATGATGGATACATGAATAATATATCCATGGTTTGGTTTGTCCTCCTATTTCTTCTATTTAACTGTAAATTCTGAGGACCTAGAGAGACTGTTATCAACCCATCTGTATCAAGTGATAGAGCGTAAACATTATGAACACTTTGTAAACATTCTTCAATAAACAGTAAATGTATTAGTTTCAAGATGACTATCACTAGGAAATTCCAACATTTTTAATGCTTGTTTCCAAAAAGTCAATATTTTCATTACATATAAAATGTTTATGACACGTAAAATTTGAGATTTTTTTTTCTTTTGAGATGGAGTTTCTTTCTTGTTGCCCAGGCTGGAGTGCAATGGCAGGATCTCAGCTCACTGCAACCTCTGCCTCCTGGGTTCAAGCAATTCCCCTGCCTCAGCCTTCTGAGTAGCTGGGATTACAGGCACCTGTCATCACGACCAGCTATTGTTTTGTATTTTTAGTAGAGGTGGGTTTTCACCATGTTGGCCAGTTTATCCAATCAAGGTGCAAAACCTATGAGGTTTTCTAGGTATAGAATTGTATTGTCAGTAAAAAAAAAAAAAAAAAAAAAAAGGATAGTTTAAATTCCCCTCTTCTTATTTGGATAGTTTTTATTTCTTTTTTACTTAATTGATCTGGCTAGGACTTCCAATAATATGTTTAATAGGAATGCTGACAGAGCACATCTTTGTCTTCTTCCTGCTTTCTAAGGGAATGCTTCCAGTTTTTTCCTGTTCAGTGTGATATTGACTGTGAGTTTGTCATAGATGGTTCTTATTTTGAGATATGGTCCTTCATGCATAGTCTGTTGAAGATATGTTGACTTTCATTAAAAACCTTGTCTACATTCATTGAGAAAATCATGTGTTCCATCTATGTGATGAGTCACATTTATTGATTTGCATATGTTGAACTAACCTTGCATACCAGGTATAAATCTATCTGATGGCAGTAGATTAGCTTCTTAATGTGCTGCTGGGTTTGATTTGCCAGTAATTTTTTGATCAATTTTGTTTATTCATTTGTTTATGGACACTTGACTTGCTTCTACCCCTTGGTTATTGTAAATAATTCTGATATGCACATGAGTATACAAACATTTATTCAAGCTTTACTTTTATTTCTTATATGGCCAGAATTGTAATTTCTGGATCATGCTCTAATTAATTTTTTTGAGAAACCACCTGTATTAGTCTGTTCTCACTCTGCTAATAAAGATATACTCAAGACTCTTAATTTACAAAGAAAATAGATTTAATGGACTCACAGATCCACATGCTATAGAGGCTTCACAATCATGATGGAAGGCAAAGGAGGAGCAAAGTTATGTCTTACATGGTGGCAGGCAAGAGAGAGCACTGCAGGGGAACTCCCCTTTATCAACCCGTCAGTTGTTGAGACTTATTCACTATTACAACAGCATGGGAAAGACCTGTCCCCATGATTCGATTATCTCCACCAGGTCCCTCCCATGACATGTGGGAATTATGAGATCTACAATTCAAGATGGGATTTGGGTGGGGACACAGCCAACCAATATCATCACTGCATAATTTTTCCATAGCAGCTGTACCATTTTACAGTCCCATCAACAATTTCTCCCAATTTATTTAAATCTTCCCAAGCATTTATTATGTTTCATATTTTGTTTTGTTTTATAACAAATGAAAATAATGAAATCCTAATGAAAACAAAGTGTTTCATTTTATTTTGTTTCAATATTGGTTAGTGATCTTAACCTGTTTGTGGAAAAAACTCATGTTTTCCCATTAAATAATTTTGGAACTGTTGTTTAAAATCATTTGACCAAATATGTGAAGGTTTATTTATGTGTTCTCTAAACTACTCCATTATTCTATATGTCCATTTTCATGGCAGTTTCACACTATTTGGTGACCATATCTTTGTCATAAATTTATAAATCAGAAAGTGTGAAACCTCCAACTTTGTTCTTCTTTTTTAAGATTGTCTTGACTGTTTTGAAATCCCTTGAGATTCCACATGAATTTTAGAAGGGACCACAAAGAAACTATTGCAATAGTTACCAGAAGAGAACTCAAATGTTGCCGCGCCACTCTGTAACAAAAAGAGTTGTTGGACACTTTAGTGTCTATTATAGGGGTATTTGTTAAGAATATAAGACATACACTATGGAATACCCTACAGCAGTAAGAAGTAATTGATAGGATATGTAATTTACATCTTGGATAAATCCTAAAACAATTTTTGGAGTTGAAAACTAAAACACTACTATCACTCACTCTAAATAGACATGTGTCTGGCTCGCTCTCCATCTGCATATATACAGAGAGACATATTAATATCTATTTATATAGATAGCAATATAGATAGCAATATCTATCTACTTATTTTTCTAGAAATAGAGACAGAAGAGACAGTAGAGAAAAAGGGAGAAAAACGAAGATAAAACAATAGGTTTAAGAGAGTATACATAAAAAAATAGAGGATAAATTAAAATATTTTTCCCTTTATCTAAATGGCATACAGTGTACAAGGTGGTCTCTCTAAAACATGTTTAAGAAAGACAAAATAACTGTGCTCTGAAAATTGTTAGATGGATCTAAAAGTGTCTCCCGTGTTGACAATTACCTGAGGTTATAGATTCAATGGAAGAGTTAGAACAGTCCTTTCATGAATTATAATGATGGAGATCACAGAGGTTACGCTACATATTTCTATTATCATATAATTCTTACTTTCAGATTTAGGCCTTTAAATAAACTGAAGCTATTTTGTAACTAGAATAAAATGGTAAAACAATTTTTCTAACATCACTTTAAATAAGTCATTTTGTAACACTATATGTACAACTCACCATATATAAATATGATACATTATAAACCATATATGTTTATATATATAGTACATATGTATATAATGAAAAAATCAAACCCTAAAAATTTTATATAATTATATAATATAATGGCTGTTTGGTGAAGTTAATTTAAGCTGAGTTTCTTTCACTTGATCTGAAACAGCCTTGAATAACAGAGGTGTTATGAAATATTTCTGAGCTTGTACCAAAATAAAATATATTTTGTCTGCCATTGCTTCACAAGACCAATAAGAAAGACGAAACTGTGAAAGTAATTAAAAACCTACAGTATTAGTCTTAGACTTCAAATAAAATAAACTTCACAGTGGACTTGACTATTGTCATTGCAATGTTACAAATGAGAAAACTGAGGTTCATTAGTGTTAACTAACTGCCTGAAATCCCACTTAGGAAAGAATATCTAAAATTTATATTTAGCTCCAGCTGTCTGCTTGTAAACTCATGCTTCATCCACTGAAACAGTAGTCAATAGACTTGTTTTCCAAATGACCAGATATTAAATATTTTAAGCTTTGCATCCCACATTGCCTCTGTCATAACTACTCGACTCTGTCATTGTAGGTCAAAAGAAGTCTTAGATAACATGTAAAGGAATAAGCATGGCTGTGCTCCATTAAAATGTTATTTGTGAATACAATTTGACTTATATAAAATGTTCATGTCATGAAACATTATTTTCCTTTCATTTTTTCAACCATTTGAAATATAACAAACATTATTTGCACACTGTATAAAAACAGGTGGCAGCCTGGATTTGATTCACAGGCCATAATTTTTCAAACTGTGCACCAAACTATGCTAACTTAGAAAGAAATTGAAGATTTTATTTCAGCAGTGAGAAGGTGGAATGCAATAATTTTACCTTAAGAATGTAAAAACAGGTGATTTTATGATATCAAAAATAGATACCCAGCAGACAAACTGAAATGCAGAATCAGAATTCAGCATATGAGTTGGTAATGGCAAATACTTTTCTGAGAGCTCAGGATGAGAGAGAAGTTAAAAATATGACTTTGGAAATAGCCAGGAAGGAGAGAAAAGAGCAAGAGGAAGTGACACTTGTACAGAAATGTCAGTGAAAAGGACAGAACCAAGGTAAACATATTCATGGGAGATAGGGAAGGAGATAGTTTCATGATAGAAAAGGAGAAGAACACACACACAAAAAAAATCCAGGAGAACAAAGAAACTCCATGGCTAAAGTTAGCAACTAAGTAAGTCATCAATGACTCTTGAAAGAATAGTCACTGTAGAAAGTTAAGTGTTAGAGACAGTTTACAGGTGCTTAAGGAGGAGGCAGAATCAGAATTACAGGCAAACTTTTGGAAAATAGACATCACATTTAAGTTATCTAAGAATTTTGTGCTTAATAAATGTTTACATCACCGAAAACCTTATAGTATAAAAATAAGCATTGTTTTGATTACTGTAGCCTTGTAGTATAGTTTGAAATCTGGTAGTGTGATGCCCCCCGCTGTGTTCTTTTTGCTTAGAATTGACTTGGCTATGCGGGCTCTCTTTTGGTTCCATATGAAGTTCATGGTGGTATTTTCCAGTTCTGTGAAGAAAGCCAATGGTAGCTTGATGGGGATAGCGTTGATTCTGTAAATTACTTTGGGCAGTATAGCCATTTTCACGATATTAATTCTTCCTAACCATGAACATGGAATGTTTCTCCATCTGTTTGTGTCCTCTCTGATTTCGTTGAGCAGTGGTTTGTAGTTCTCCTTGAAGAGGTCCCTTACGTTCCTTGTGAGTTGTATTCCAAGGTATTTTATTTTTTGTAGCAATTGTGAATGGCAGTTCGTTCTTGATTTGGCTTTCTTTAAGTCTGTTATTGGTGTAGACGAATGCTTGTGATTTTTGCACATTGATTTTATATCCTGAGACTTTGCTGAAGTTGCTTATCAGTTTCAGGAGTTTTTGGGCTGAGGTGATGGGGTCTTCTAGGTATACTATCATGTCGTCTGCAAATAGAGACAATTTGGCTTCCACCTTTCCTATTTGAATACCCTTTATTTCTTTTTCTTGCCTGATTGCTCTGGCTAGAACTTCCAGAACTATATTGAATAGGAGTGGTGAAAGAGGGCATCCTTGTCTAGTGCCAGATTTCAAAGGGAATGCTTCCAGTTTTTGCCCATTCAGTATGATATTGGCTGTTGGTTTGTCATAAATAGCTTTTATTACTTTGAGATACGTTCCATCGATACCGAGTTTATTGAGGGTTTTTAGCATAAAGGGCTGTTGAATTTTGTCAAATGCCTTCTCTGAGTCAATTGAGATAATCATGTGGTTTTTGTTTTTGGTTCTGTTTATGTGGTGAATTACGTTGATAGACTTGCGTATGTTGAACCACCCTTGCATCCCCGGGATGAGTCCTACTTGATCATGGTGAATAAGTTTTTTGATTTACTGTTGCATTCGGCTTGCCAATATTTTATTGAAGATTTTTGCATCTATGTTCATCATGGATATTGGCCTGAAGTTTTCTTTTCTTTTTGGGTCTCTGCCGGGTTTTGGTATCAGAATGATGTTGGTCTCATAAAATGATTTGGGAAGTATTCCCTCTTTTTGGATTGTTTGAAATAGTTTTAGAAGGAATGGTACCAGCTACAGTAATCAAAACAGCATGGTACTGGTACCAAAACAGAGATATAGACCAATGGAACAAAACAGAGGCACCGGAGGCAACAAAACATATCTACAACTATACAATCTTTGATAAACCTGACAAAAACAAGCAAGGGGGAAAGGATTCCCTGTTTAACAAATGGTGTTGGGAAAACTGGCTAGCCATGTGCAGAAAGCAGAAACTGGACCCCTTCCTGACACCTTACACTAAAATTAACTCCAGATGGATTAAAGACTTAAACATAAGACCTGGCACCATAAAAACCCTAGAAGGAAATCTAGGCAAAACTATCCAGGACATAGGAGTAGGCAAGGACTTTATGAACAAAACACCAAAAGCATTGGCAACAAAAGCCAAAATAGACAAATGGGACCTAATCAAACTCCACAGCTTCTGCACGGCAAAAGAAACAGTCACTAGAGTGGATCGGCAACCAACAGAATGGGAAAAAATTTTGCAGTTTACCCATCTGACAAAGGGCTGATATCCAGAATTTACAAAGAACTCAAACAGATTTACAGGAAAAAAACAAACAAGCCCATTCAAAAGTGGGCAAAGGATATGAACAGACACTTTACGAAAGAAGACATATATGAGGCCAACAATCATATGAAAAAATGCTCATCGTCACTGGTCATCAGAGAGATGCAAATCAAAACCACATTGAGATACCATCTCACGCCAGTTAGAATGGCGATCATTAAAAAATCTGGAGACAACAGATGCTGGAGAGGATGTGGAGAAAAAGGAACACTTTTACACTGTTGGTGGGAGTGTAAATTAGTTCAACCATTGTGGAAGACGGTGTGGCGATTCCTCAAGGCCTTAGAAATAGAAATTCCATTTGACCCAGCAATCCCATTACTGGGTATATATCCAAAAGACTATAAATCGTTCTACTATAAGGACACATGTACACGAATGTTCATTGCAGCACTGTTTACAATAGCAAAGACCTGGAATCAACCCAAATGCCCATTGATAATAGACTGGATTGGAAAAATGTGACACATATACACCATGGAATATTATGCAGCAATCAGAAATGATGAGTTTGTGTCATTTGTAGGGACATGAATGAACCTGGAGAACGTCATCCTCAGCAAACTGACACAAGAACAGAAAATGAAACACTGCATATTCTCACTCATAGGCGGGTGATGAAAAATGAGAACACATGGACACAGAAAGGGGAGTACTAAACACTGGGGTCTATTGGGGGGAAAAGGGGAGGGCCAGTGGGAGGGGGAGGTAGGGAGGGATAGCCTGGGGAGAAATGCCAAATGTGTGTGAAGGGGAGAAGGAAAGAAAAGCCCATGTGTGTACCTACGCAACTGTCTTACATGCTCTGCTCATGTACCCCAAAACCTAAAATCCAATAAAAAATTAAAAAAAAATAAGCATTGTTAGCAATAAATAACTGAAACAGAGAAAATAGAGTTTCTACACAGACTTGAAATCTCTACAAGCATTTAAATACTGCTAAGGTTGGGTTGTCGTATTTGGGAAGTTCCTTTAGCTTGTACATCATTTTTTTTTTATTTTATGACATTGCAACTTTTATTTTAGTGTATTTTAATACAGGTGGCATATCTATAATTTAAAGTTTGTGGTGGATCTACAACTCTTCTGACTTTAAGTGACTTGCTGATTCAAATTCTGGCCTTTATGTTTTGTTTTGTTTTGTTTTTATAAGAGATGCAATTGGGTTAAAAGTAGCTTCCAGGTTGACATCTTCAAGTAAAGAGAAGTTAAAGATTGAAAAAAGGAACATGAAAATCAACTCCTGGAGATTGCAGAAAGTGCTTCAACAGGAAATGTAATGGATGAATGTAGAGAGCAATTTCTTCTTCTACAATCTTCAATAACCAAAATTCTCTGCCAGCTAGGGTTCTAGAATGAAACAAGGCACCCAATGGATAGACATTAATTTAAGGAATATTACAAAGGTTTGGGAAGGCATGCTTAGCAAAGGCAAGAAGGTACTAATCCTGTGGATGGGAGGGGCAAGTGGATGAAAGAGTTTTCAGAGTTCAGTGAGACCTTAGGCTACATAGGAGGTTCAGAGAAGCTTCAATCATGAAGGGACACAGTTACTGCTAAAGATACAGCCATCTAGAAAAGTTTTCATAATCTGAGAACAGTTACCAGTTCTTATTTATCAAAAATGAGATCTTTGCCTGCAAAAAAATGGACTGATGTTGTAGTTGTATTTTTAGATATCTGAAAATATTTCAACCCAATGGTTGATTTAATTTGCTTAGAGTTCATTTGAACATATTGTGGTAAATATGCATTCAATTTGCAATTTTCTGCATTAAAATACATCCTGGATTTACTATTTCATAAAATATTCATTTCTTCTTCTACAATCTTCAATAACCAAAATTCTCTGCCAGCTATATTACATATTTATGGCCAATTTTAATATTTTAATTAACTATTTAAAAATACTCACCCCAACATTTTGACATAATGTTTGCAAAGAAAACATTAAACTAATTTATATTTGTTTTTCTTCTTATATATTGTCTCAGTTTAACTACCTTGGATAAGATTAATTCCTCAAGCCACTAAATGCCTTTCTCTTAGCATATGGAATTTTGCTAACCATCATGGACGATACAAATTAGAAAACATTTCTGGCATATACACATACGATCAGTTTATAAAGAAAAGTAATCTCCAAAAAAAAATATATTGGAGTTCACAAGAGGGGCAGACTGAAGGAAAAGCAATAAAATGACAGCTTCATGAAGGATGTGACGTCTGAACTTAGTGTTTAAGAATGGGACAGTTTGGAAATGCAGAGTGAAAGGATATTTTCCAATTACAGGGAGTTGAGAGGATCCCCAACTCCCCACACCTCACCATCCCCCTGTCACCAACTATGTTAAGATGAAATAAACAGGCCTTGGGTACAACTAAAAACTACTGTAAATGGAAATAAACCAGCAATGATGCAGTCCTCAGTATTAATTGCTCTCTGGGGAAATACCATTCTATCTACCAGATTCTATAATAATGGGCAAAGTGACAATATTGAACTTGTAATAATGCTGAGTAAGCACTTCGCTCTAACATGCTGTAACCACGGAATTTACAGTAAATCATAAAACACACTGTGTGATTATCTGTTCATAATCCCTTCTAAACCTTTTGAACTCAACGCATTTTATCCAGTTTGGAGTAGCAACAGCATGTTTTATTCTCCTGAAGTCAAGATAAATGGAAAGAGAGAATTTACGTTGAAGATAAAGACGCAAGTTCCTCTAAATGGCTACAAACCTAGGTGTCACTGGTCAGTTCTTAAAATTACAAGAAGGAGAACTTATGTCTGCAAAAAAAGAATAAAATAGCTCTTGAAACAGATACTCATCACAAACTTGGTTAGGTGATGCTTATTCCTTGAGAGCTACGTAATTTTCTCACCAATGCAGAAGAAAACGTTTTATAAAACTTGCACTTTGTATTCATTAGTTGTAGTTTGTATTATTTTGTTTCTTATTTATTATTCTCACAATTTCATCATTGTTTGTTTGGCAATAACACGAACCTAGCGTAATGGGGTGCATATTGCAGGCAGATTCTGTGTTAAGCTACCAGGGTGAGTGAAGGGGCAAAGTCAGGTGGAGGTTGGGTCAGGCAACTCTGCTCTGGCTCCCCACATGCAGGCCCATGCAGTGGGATTGCACGACAATTCTCTGGCTACTCTGGTAATGTTCAGGAAGCAGCATAGCTGCCTCTGTTGAACAGAAGAGTTTATACAGGGTTGGGGAGTAACAGGCAGCAGCAAGACCCACCCAGCTCCCACACACTTAGCAACACAGGTCTCACACCCATAGTTTTTCACTAACAACAGCTAGCTAGCTTCCAGGCAGTCTGTGTTCACAACTCAAAACTGCCCTAGGCCACAAGCTTTCCCCATGGAGATGGATACTGTGGCTTTCAGGCTACACCCATTCTAACATGCTCAATAAGCAGGTCACCCAACTCCTGCACTGATGGCTGCAGCACCCTTCCCATTCATCCCTGGGTCCTGCTCAAATAAGTTTGTTGTGAATCTCAGGTGGGATTATATCATGAATCTCTGGTGGGAGCTTCTCTTATCCTGTACCTGTCATCTGAGTAATCTGGCAGGCTTCCATGAGGTGCCCTGCAAGGAAGGATCCAAAATGGCTTTCCTCCTTCCCCACTGGACACTGGGAATGTATGCGAAGCACATCCTGATGCCACTCCTTCTCAAATACCCCTCATTGCTCCTGGGTAGGGTTAAGGCCTCCCCTATGGCCTGGATTGTCATGTTCCCCAGTGGGAGTGTATATCCTGGAGGCAGTTTATCCCCTTCCCATGCTCTAAGGACATACAGTTTTCCACCTAATTCATGGTGAATGCTATAGCCTGCCCTTCTTTAAGAGTCTGTGATATCTTTCTGTTTTTCTGTTAAGCTTCTGTGTTGCTTCTTGGAAAAATGTTCATGGTGTGAATCTGTATGTACTATTTTGTCTTTCCAAGTTAGAGACATGTGCTAACAATGCTTCAAATTTGCCATCTTGGAAAAGAAAATAAGGCTTATTTTAAATGCTAGAAAACATTTCTTCATCATTTTCATCAAGGCTTATTAACACACATCCAGATGTAGTCTCTTTGTATGAGTCTCAATAACCTTTAGCTAATACGTAGCCCTGTGTAAAAGATGTTCTTCCTCAAGGTCCCTTGTTTAGAGTTAGCTCCTTAAGGGCAAGTATATTTGTGATTGCGAAAAGGGAAAGCATGGAATTCAATTTTAAGAGTCCATGGGATTTAGTATTAGAAATGGTTGTAACCCCTTTTTTCTTCTAATTTACATTCTATTAGAATTTTTCTTGCCTGTCTGAATATCAAATCTCAAATTTATAAAAAGTACCTATGGCCAGCATGATGGCTCATGTCTGTAATCCCAGCACTTTGGGGGGCCAAAGTGGGCAGATCACTTGAGGTCAGGAGTTTGGGCAACCCTGGCCAATATGGTGAAACCTCATCTCGGTTAAAAATACAAATGTGGAGAAAAAGGAACACTTTTACACTGTTGGTGAGAGTGTAAATTAGTCCAACCATTGTGGAAGACGGTGTGGCGATTCCTCAAGGCCTTAGAAATAGAAATTCCATTTGACCCAGCAATCCCATTACTGGGTATATATCCAAAATGCTATAAGTCGTTCTACTATAAGGACACATGTACACGAATGTTCATTGCAGCACTGTTTACAATAGCAAAGACTTGGAATCAACCCAAATGCCCATTGATGATAGACTGGATTGGAAAAATGTGGCACATATACACCATGGAATATTATGCAGCAATCAGAAATGATGAGTTTGTATCATTTGTAGGGACATGGATGAATCTGGAGAACATCATTCTCAGCAAACTGACACAAGAACAGAAAACGAAACACCGCATATTCTCACTCATAGGTGGGTGATGAAAAACGAGAACACATGGACACAGAGAGAAGAGTACTAAACACTGGGGTCTATTGGGGGGAAATGGGGAGGGCCAGTGGGAGGGGGAGGTGGGGAGGGATAGCCTGGGGAGAAATGCCAAATGTGGGTGAAGGGGAGAAGGAAAGCAAAACACACTGCCATGTGTGCACCTATGCAACTGTCTTGCATGTTCTGCACATGTACCCCCAAAACTAAAATGCAATAAAAAATAAAAAATAAATAAAAATAAAAAAATACAAAACTTAGCTGGGCATGATGGCACATGCATGTAATCCCAGCTACTCAGGAGGCTGAGGAAAGAGAATCACTAGAACCCAGAAGGCAATGGTTGCAGTGAGCTGAGATCACACCACTGTACTTCATCCAGGGCAACAGAGCTAGACTCTGGCTCAGAAAAAAAAATTGTTTTAAGTAATTTAAAAAAAGTATCTAAGTACAACTACCTCTACATATCGAGTTGGCATAAGAATAAAGTGAGATAATATTCAAGAGTAACCTTTAACTAATAAAGCATCCATAAAAGTATCAGTTATAGGATTCTGGATTGACTTCATCTTTATAATCATTATCACCCTAATGCCTCATAACCAAAAATTTTATGGTAAGGTTTTTTGTTCACTTTAATAGTATTGATAAAATGTCTCCCCTGGGAATATTTCAGATCCTGAAGGATAATTGTTACTAAAATAAATTTCATTTTTTAAAAGTTTAACCTTGTAAAAAATTTTTAAAAATTCTTGAGTAACTAAATGTCTTGAACTAGTAAAGAATTAGAGATGTCAACTGATATAAGGTCACATTTTACATCTATAGTGATTCTCAGATAAAAGAACAACAAATAATAGCAAATTTGACATTTTCTTTTGAATCTTTGTAATGAAATATTTTTTAATATAACCCCTTCCTTCACAACCTTCTATGAATAATAAGATTGCCCTATAGTATGCTTGTAATATCTGGTGTCTCACAGCAGTATAATTCCAGTGAAATTGAAAAACTTTAAACAAGCCAAAGTGAGGAAAGGAGGGTGTCATAAGCAAATTTATTCCTTTCTGAATGTACTATAGAACAAGAGTACTTCTTCAGTACCTTACTGGAGGGCTTTTAAGAGAGTTTGCTTCACATAGTAGTAAAAAAAAACTTTAAAAGTTCATATATTTTGGTTTCAATAGCACCTCTCATACAGCTGCATTTCTATAATGAGTTTTCATCCTAACAACACAACAGAGCATATCCATTGGAGAAGAAAACTGGATACAATTGATTGCTATATGGCAAAAACATTTTACAAAAGGAAATATGAGATGTCCACAGGTTTAGTAAATACACTGAACTTGGTAAGTAAGATACAGTCAGAAAACCATTCTGCTTTTCTACCATCTGGGGCTTCAAATATACTCTGTGAAATCTCCATTCCCTTTCCTTAGATGGTATCTTTGACAGATAAATTGCTTTTCTCTAAATTCTGGGTATTAGAAGAGTGTCATTCTTCAGCATTAAGAAGTCTAGTATAATCCAAATCAACACTGATCTCTCATAGTATTCAAACATTTTCCCCCTATTTGAGTTCAAATTGATCAAATGCTTGGAGACTGGTAAACGGAAAGAAGAATTTTTGCATCATCTCTCTCCACTCAACAGTCTTTGCCAGGGAAGAGAGAGGAGAAAGAAGGATAAGAAGAAAATGAGCAAAATATTTTTCCTTAGTTAATGTTGCTTATAATCTTCTACAGACTGCTGAGTCAGAGATTCAAATGTTGGTATTTGATGGATGTATATCAGAGGATTCTTGGAGGCTATTCAGAGTAGACTTTATTCTCTAAGTTTTGACATGGGTAATGCACTTTATGGCTGATCTCATTCAAATGCCCTGTCTCCTTTTCTTCCATTTTTTTCTCATCTCAATGCCTAGGTTCCTTTCAGTATGACTCATTATTATTTATTGACCCTACAGGGAAAAGACACACACACACACACACACACACACACACACACACACACACACTGTCTTTGTCCTTCCAAAATCTTTAAGGGCAGACATTTCTTCTGTTGCCCTCTCTCATTCTCTCCCATCATCAGATGTGACAATTAGCTTTAATTTCCTTAGGTATTTTCAGGTAAGGAGGAGGCATTCTTATATGTGCCTCCAAGAATTATCTTACTATAGGAGAAGCAGTCTTAGTAATTTTGTTCAGCCATAGTGTGGTTACTAGTTACTTGTCTCCCTAGTATAGACAACTCTATCTCTGTGAGTGTTTTTCTCTTGGCCCTAATCACTTGGCTGAGACAGAGAAAAACATAACCCTTCATTAACAGGAAAGGGAGGGAAGTGCACAAAGCCCCAGTCTTTCACATACTGTCTTCCAGAAAATGTTTTGGCAAAACCCCTCTATTTTACTTTTATATATGTGGAAAGTGGGTGTTTTCCAGGGAGTAAATTTTGCCTCTTCTCCATTAGCCCTACGGAAATGCTTCTAGTCACTCTTGTTAAAATGTGGGAACATTCTCAACACTTTGCTCAAAGTCTCATTCTATTATACATGTATATGCAAGCTACAATTTGTGCTTCTAGTTTGCTAGAACCAAAGACAGATTTACCATAAAGTTAATGATGCTGAAGCATTGGGTGTCTTTATTTGCATATCCTTTCCCCCTTGTCAAGGTCTTATTATAATTATATTTTTGTAATGTTGTATTCATTATCTTAAACATGTTTCCCAAACTGTATAAAATTGAGGTCGATAAAGCCTTGTTTTGCCTTTGTTTAAGGGATGTATTTGTCATGTGTTTAGAGGAAAGATTAAAATTACTTAGTTTGCTCAAGTGTTGATACCAATCTTTATCTCTTATCAATCCCATCTTAAAACCTCTACTCATATTGCATGTTTAAGTCTCTCTCAACTCTAGAGTATAAAGCAATGTAATAACCAGGTGTAGGAGTTGAATTAAACACAAGCTAATTTATTCTGATTTATGTAGATGAATCAACACATTAAGATCTCAGCCATCTGAGGATGGCATCCCAAACAGGAAGTTATTCCCACTGAATAATTTGATGCAGAAATAAACTGAATTTGGAAATCTGTTGTCAAGTGTATTGGCAGGTATTTTATCAGCACATCTAATATTGTAGGCACCCAATAAAGCTATTAACTAAATTAGATAATATCTGAAAATTGATTATAAGTTCTCAAAGTGAGCAGATATAAATATTGTTCTATGGATTTAAAATGTATGTTTACTCTTGACACTGAGGAAATTCTGAGTGTGAACCTACTGCTTACCTCAGTCACTGCCACAGGCCTCTGCACATCTTCACATCCTCCAGATTTGTAGGTCAGATCTAGAAAAGAGGTTTGACTCTACCAACAATATTTAGTAGAGATTGCAGGGGCAGTGTGTTAAGAAGGCATTCTTCCACTCCAGCTGCCTCTGGATTCACTCTAAAAGCATGTCATGGCCAATTAGTCATGCTGCCTTAGTTGCTGGAATGAAAAGTGATAACATTTTGGCTATCAATCTGCCACTCATGGCTGAGGATAAGCAGATGCTCTGCTTCCTGGTAAGCATTTTCATCATTATATTGTTCTACATCAACCTATTAAGATGTACCCCACAGTCTTAGAATTTTTATGAATACATTTTGTACAATCATCTCAAAGAAAGACAAAATCCCCACATTCTGTGTATTCATTTTAAAACGTATGCAACACTCAGCAGCACATGGTAGAAAGCAATGACTAGAATGGAAATAACTGAATATAGCTTTTTCTTTCCCCATTTCTAATTCCTCTGCCTCAATATATAAAATGTAATATGATGTATTATTTATCAACACCAGTGCAGTGCTGCCGTGCAAATGTCACTCAATGAGATTACCATATATATTCGGCTGTGCATAAAGATGTTTTTATGTGCTTTGTGATTATACAACATTATGGAAATGTAGTAACAAGAGTTAAAGAAAGTAAGAAAACTCTAGGAAGGAGATTTTTTTTTTTTTTTCCCCATAATAAATGTGTGCAAAAATCTCAGGTAGGGAAAAAAGACTTCCTGCTGTCCCACCATTACAGACAGAGACTGCGGCAGTTAGAGTTGGTGTATGAGTTTCATAGGCAAACTCTGCAGACGCTATTGCCTCTTTTCTCAATATCAGCATAGCAGTGCACAGCTGCTCCATGGTGTCAAGGTGGGGGCATGACAGACTCATAAGATACACCTTTGAGACCAGAGAGAGATTGGGGTTTTCCCACTCCCAGTTAATGAAATTTTTCTTTGCCTTGATTTAGTATTTCAGTCTCTAAAGTATTTAAAAGGGGTGAAAGAAATTAGTGTATTTAAGGCATACTATGTTTTAGGCACTAGGCTCAGTACTATACACATATAAATACATTTCATCATATATCTTCTCTCGTACATAGATGAATATGTATATTTATCTATCGTACATAGATGAATATGTATATTTATGTATATATTTGTATGTATAAAATACATTGTATACATGTATACATTTATACATGTATAAAATACATTGTATGCATGTATACATTTATATATTATAAAATATACATATGCATATATGTTTTCATATATTTTCATATATATTTTCATACACATCACTTTAGTAATATAAAATATATATGAATATGTATATAATTTTATACACATTTAAAATTTTATATAGTTATATAAAATATATATAAACTATATTTATATAGTTATATAATATATATAATAGTTATCTGTGTAAACATTTATATATAAATATATATTATATATGAATATATAAATGTATTTTATACATACATATATATATATATATATATATAAAACATATGTAAAAATCCACATTTTATAGACAAAGGAACCACAGATCAGAAAGCTGAAATAATTTACCTAATGTTACCCAGAATTTACACCTAGAGTTATCTGCCTTCAATTTGTGCTATTTTGTTACTCCTCTCTCATGATAAATAGTTGCATTTTTCTCAATTATTTGTTGCATTTTTTCTTCTCAAGTCCCCTCAACTGTCTTCTTCTCACTACCTTCTAGAAGGTCAAAACATTTCTCAACATCTTCTAGAAATTTTGTCTGCTTTTAAAAGAAATGTAAATTAATTTCTATAATTTGGCCATATTTTATATTAAATATTTTTTAAATATTTTCCTCTATACGCTTTTAAAAAATGAGATGGAGTCTGGCTATGCTGCCCATTTGGTCTCAAAACCCTGGTCTCCAGGGATTTTTTTCACCTAAAGCTTTCCAAGTAGCTGAGAATACAAGTGCACCACTGCACCTAGAGTTTTCAGCTATTTTTCTCAGTTGTTTTCATTCTAGTCATTGCTTCCTATGGGGTGCTGCTGAGTGCTGCATATGCCTTAAAATGAATACACAAAATGTGGGGATTTTGTCTTTCTTTGAGATGATTGTACAAAATGTATTCATAAAAATTCCAAGATAGACTGTGGGGTGTGTGTATATATATATATACAATATATCTTGATACATTGATGTAGGACAACATAATGAGAATACTTATGAGGCATCAGCACACTGCACCCACTCTTTATATTTTTAAGAGAATTAGAAATAATAATATTTAGAAATTGGTTGACCTATTTGTTCACCTAAGTCTTTATTCTCTATGTTATAGAATGGTAGCTTTTATTCTCTGTGACTATACAAAAAATACAAATCCTAGAAACCCAACTTTTCTTTGCAGGAGCTTAATAGTAACAAAATCTCTTACTATGCTAGCCATATTGTTCTCAAAGATCTTCCTCCACTTGTGCTTTTTATTTCCAGAAACTTGTTGCTTTTTATTTCCAGAGACTGACCTACACACAGGGTTTGATTCTGACCAAAGTCTTCATTCTTACAAATCACACCTTGTCTTCACTCCTTGACTGATGCTCAGTGAATCACTATTTCACAAAGAGGTAATTATATATTATTAGGCTCCAATATAGCACCAGACATATATCTCCTTCTGATAACATGGCTGCAAATGCATTGTTTTGATAAAAATCACCTATATCTATTGCATATTTACTGTATGCCAGTTTTTTTAAAGTTTCCTGCATGTATTGTTATTTGACCCTCAAAGCAACACTGTAACATAGGTATTAAAATTACCAGCATTTTCATTTCACAAAGTCAAGGTAACTTTGTCTTCAAGGTTACCTCATACAAGTTTGTATGACTTAATCAATGTCTTACATTTTAGTGAAGAGTAGGGCTAGGATTTGAATTTAGTCACTCTAGCTATAAGCCCTGCAGGCTTCACCATTAAATCGTATAGTGTGTATTGCATAGCAATTATTTTATCTGAATTATCTAATAAACACTTTCACTTCATGTGACATAAGTAAAATTAGTAGCTCTATTGCATCTGCCTCATACACTTGAAGACTCAGAAGCTAAGTTTCTGTCTAAGTAACAGAATAAAGGCTTCACTTCTGATCTCATGCTCTGTACCTAATACCCTGGTATGCTAACTACCTAGGAGTGGGTACTGTGCATTACATCATTACATGTATACTATTCATAAAGGTCTCTGGCAGAAGATAACACTATGCCCTCACAGAAAAATGCTCATTGCTTGTATCAGTCAGAGTTCTCTAGAAGGACAAAACTAATAGGATAGTTACATAATACATACACATATATACACACACATATATATACATACACATATATATACACACATATAAACATATATATATAAAAACTGAGGATACATATAGTAGTAGATATATGATGAATATATATGTGTATATAGATACCCATACACAAATATAGACATATATACATACATATATACACATATACATATATATACATATACACATACATATACATATATACATGTACACATACATACACACACATATATATATACAAGCTGAGAATATATATAGTAGTAGATATATGATGAATGTATATGTGTATATATATACACACATGCATATATGTGTATGTATATATGTGTGTATGTGTATATATATATACACACACATATATATTCATCATATATCTACTACTATACATATATTCTTATCTTGCAAACAGCCTATTGTGGGACCTCATGACCATGTGAGTTAATACTACTCAATAAATTCTCCCGTATATATATAGCTGTCCTATTAGTTTTTTTCCCTCTAGAGAACTCTGATTGATACAAGTGATGAGCATTTTCCTGTGAGGATATATGGCTATCTTCTGCCAGAAACTGTTATGAATAATGTACATGTAATGATGTATATGTGTGTGTTGGTGTGTGTGTATCTATATATATGTGGGAGTTTATTCAGTAGTATTAACTCACATGATCAAGAAGTCCCTCAATAGGCTGTCTTCAATCTGAGGAGCAAAAAGCCAGCCCAAGTCTCAAAGCTGAGGAACTTGGAGTCTGATGTTTGAGGGCAGGAAGCATTTAGTAAATTTACAAGCATTCATATTTCTCAGAGGAAAACAAATAAGGCAAAATCCTTTGGTGGAACAAGATGGAGATTAGCAACTTTTCTTTCTAGAGCTCTAAATTGCTTTTATAGATGTGTGTTAAATGGTTTTATTTTTATATTTTTAAAATCGGGAACCACATATTCTATGATACTATTTATTGGTAAAGATTCCTATTGTAGCATTCCTAGATACATTCAGCTTTTTCAACTCTCAGGTCACTCAAATGATCTTACCTTATTCATTTCAGTGCATTATCTTTTATGTTGTATAATTATTTTTTCCTATGTCCTAAGATAGTGATGAAAATGAGATTTGGTGTCACAAAGACTTGTGTTCCTATCATCTATAGGAGCTTGATCTTAGGCAAGTTACACATTCTCAATCCCAATTTCCTTACCACTAAACTATGAATAATAATGCCTGTATTTGAGGGCTGCTTTAGGATTAAATGAAGGACTTAGCAATTATTTATTAGTTTCCTTCTCTTCTTCCTACACCAGTATCATAATCAAGATTATTTTATGTCAAAGAGCAGAAACGCACTTCAAAGTTCAAGCATAAAATAAAAGCTATTGAAAAGACATACTGCAAACTCAGAATATACAAATAAAAGATAACCAACCGGGTCTCAAGACAGGTGGGAAAGAGTACCCAGCAAGCTATCAGGAACCTAAGCCGATAGTTTAAAATTCTTTCTCTCTGCTGCCAGATGAGTTTTCAACCTGCTTCTCTCTGTGGGACTACCTCATTCTTTTATTCGTTGATCTGATTTATCTATTTTTCTGTGTAAATGGCTGGCTCAATTTTTTAAATGAATTTTACCTCAAAATTCACACATTGAATCTAATTTCAGATTTTAGAGGAGAGAATCTGATTGGCTTCAGTTGGGTCAGTTGCCTGGCACTGATCCAATGGTCCACTGGGGGAACATAATATTATGTGAAGTATTGGACATGACAGGAGTCTACCTCTGTTTATCAATACAAAATGACAAGTATAAAGCAGAAACTGTGTTTGACAGTACGTTTCATAAGTAAGTGTTTACCATCTTTTATTTTTATGTTTTCTACTTCACCTAGTGGAGAACTATGTACATAAGGTTTTTTCTAATTCTATTATGCAGAATAAAAAGTCAATCAATATTTATTGAGCACCTGCTAGATAAATCACATCTTGTCATTAAACCCATAGAAAAATACTCATGAAGTAAGTCTTACCGTTCTAACATCTTTACATATTTATATACCAAGTTATAGAAATGCTAAGCGACTTTCCCACAGTCAAGGCACAGTTGAAGTAGATAATAGAGGGGCCTCCTCGTCTTATCCCCAAAACACAGCAATCACTTCCTACTCTTAACCACTGCCCACATCACCAGTAATTCACTAAGGGACTTTGAGAAAGATAAAAGATGCATTTTTTAAAAAAAAAAAGCCTGTTACTTCCTTCAGCTCTACATTCAGAGTAATGGCTAAGTATATGAAAACCATGATGCTGCTGACTGTGTGATTTTGGAAGGCTGACCTAACCTCTCTGTGTTTCCATTTTCTCCTTTGAATAAAGGAGATAATAATAATTTCTACTTTATAAGATTGTGGGAGTTCAATGACATTATCAAGTATCTGGCGCATATTAATACTAACAACTAACAATGATAGAACATCTGTGACAGCTCTGACTTAATTGCTACTTTAATACTCAGTATTCATAGTGACTTTATGTTATCCATTTTACACATAAGGAAAATCAACAGAGGGCTCTCCTTCTCAATTTCACACAGCTAGAAAGTGATCGGGCCTGGATTCAGACCCAGATGTATTCGTCTTTTCTCACACTGTTACACTGCTAATAAATACATAACCGAGGCTAAATAATTCATTTAAAAAAAAAAAGACGTTTACTGGAATCACAGTTCCACATGGCTGGGGAGGCCTCACAACCATGGTAGAAGGTAAAGGAGGAGCAAAACCACGTCTTACATGGTGGCAGGTAAGAGAGTGTGTGAGGGAACTCCTCTTTATATGACCATCAGATGTCATGAGACTTATTCATTATTGTGAGAACAGCACAGGAGAAACCTTTACCCAGGATTCAGCTATTTTCCACTGGGTCTCTTGCATGACATGTGAGTATGATGGGAACTTCAATTCAAAATGAGATTAGGGTGAGACATCACCAAATAACATAACCATGCAATATGGTTTTTCAAAACCATGGCTTTTAAGATTGGCATTATACCACCAACCAATAACTACAGAATAGTAAGGCTTGGTAACGTTGGCTGTCTTCTGATTTGTTCTCTGATGGCTCATATCGTGTAATCCATGTCTTAAATGACTCTTCATATTTATGCACTGCACAATACCATTTTGGTCAATGACAAACTGCATATATGATGGTGGTCCCATAAGATTATACATATTTCTGCTGTACCTGTCTATATCTAGGTATGTTTTGATATAGAATTACTTGTCATTGTGTTACAGTTGCCTACTGTATTCAGCAGACCTGTAAGATGATATACAGGTCTGTAGCTATAAGCTATATCACACAGACTAGGTGTGTAGGGGGCTAAACCATCTAAGTGTGTGTAAGTACACTCTGGTATGTTTACACAACAACAAATTCACCTAACTCTGCATTTTTCAGAAGATATCCTCATCCTTAAGCAACACATGACTGTAATTATATAACTTGGCACTAAAATGTAGATTGATAATTTACAACTGTCCCTTCAAATATACATCAGAATCATCTTTGCATTTTTTTGAATCAGAGGTGCCTTTGCCTACTCAAAATGACCCCTCAAAGTGGCTATAATTTTAGTAAGCATCATGGTTGAATTCACATATAAGAATCAATAACTTTGTTCTTGGGGGTAGTGTTTACTGCAGAGGGGTCCACTTACTATCTTTATGAGACTCAACTTTAGTGCCTAGAAATTAGAAAGCCCAAGGTAGGGCCTGCGAAATTTAACAAATTCCTCAGAATAAATTTGTGTAAAACAAAATTTGAGACTTGTTGGCCAGAGTGAAGACTTAAATGGTGAGAAAATATGTCTCCCAATGAGGCAGTAGAAAAGTCACGGAATAGAGATGCTGATAAAATCTCCCCATTCACTAACCACCATGAGGTGGAGCTACCTGGCCTTCGTCTTTTACCCACAGAGCAGACTGGGTTGCTTCAGAATCTTTCAGGTTAAATGAAAGGCTGCCTAAGCACTATAAATTGTTTTGCATTTGGCTTGTCTTTGAGCATGACAACCCCTTCAGTGTTTCTTCAATCAACTAATAGTTAGAAAACTCAGACTAGGTGATATTAAGGAATGCTTCTGTCAGCCACAAGGTTTGCAGATTTAATTTGATGTGATTTATAAATTGCTGCTGTTATTGATTCTGTTGTTGCTGGCAAACCCTGCTGCTATATAAAGCAGCTGCCGTCTGTAGTTGAGGTGTGCCTGCATCCATTAATGGATGTCTTGGGCACAGACGCAATTTCATAACAGATGTCATTTACCTAGACTGACACTGCATATGGAAATCCCTGCTGTTTCCCCTTTGCACACAGTGAGAGGAAGCTGTTTTCATGCTACATTCCAAGTTGCATGGCTGTCAGCTAATGATACAGAACGCAATAGTTACCTTTTAAAAAAAAATTCCACCAGGAGACATTTCTCAGCATGGCAAAAATAACTATCCTTGCAACACATTTCTCATGAAACAAAGAAACTTGATATAATATAAACAAGGGGAACTGTGATTGAACACAAATAGTTATACATCTGAAGTCTTATTCCTATGCAGCTTTACCACTTCGTGAGAATAATTGTGGTGAACAGTCTTTCATTTATTTCAATATCATACAGATTTTTTTTTAACTCTGTGTAAAAAAACTTTTTTCCTAAGTACAGAACATCAAAAATTTTGAGGGGGAAAAAGAGAGAGAAAAAGAAGAAAGAAAGAGAGAAAGAAAGAAAAAAAATGAAAGAGAAAAAGGAAGAGGAAGAGAAAAAGGGAGAGAGAACGGGAGTTTTCCTCTATTGCCCAGGCTAGAATGCAGTCTGAAAATGGGTATTGAAAACCTCTTTTATGCCAATAATTGTGCTTAACAATGGAAACAGGAAGGAATAAGAGAGGAAAATAACAGAGAAGCAGCCAACCAATATTTCATTTAAACCTGTGAAATGCTATGCAATTACTGAGGAGTGATTTACTTGCCATTATGTGGTCACTTTTAGAGTAGGTGTGATGTGGTGCTGATAAGAATGATGTTTTCCAGGTTCATCCATGTCCCTACAAAGGACATGAACTCATCGTTTTTGATTGCTGCATAATATTCCATGGTGTATATGTGCCACATTTTTCCTGTCCAGTCTATCATCGATGGGCATTTGGGTTGATTCCGGGTCTTTGCTATTGCAAACAGTGCTGCAATGAACATTTGTGTGCATGTGTCCTTATAGTAGAACGATTTATAATCCTTTGGATATATACCCAGTAATGGGATTGCTGGGTCAAATGGAAGAACCTGGAGAACATCATTCTCAGCAAACTGACACAAGAACAGAAAATGAAATACCGCATGTTCTCACTCATAGGCAGGTGTTGAACAATGAGAACACATGGACACAGGGAGGCGAGCATTACACACTGGGGTCTGTTGGGGGGAATAGGGGAGGGACAGCAGGGGGTGGGGAGTTGGGGAGAGATAGCATGGGGAGGTAGCCAGATATAGGTGAAGGGGAGGAAGGCAGCAAATCACACTGCCACATGTGTACCTATGCAGCTATCTTGCATGTTCTTCACATGTACCCAAAACCTAAAAGGCAATAAAAAAAAGAATGTATGTTTTGTGTATTTGGGGTGGAGAGTTCTATAAATGTTTATTAAGTTTACTTGTTCCAGGTCTGAGTTCAAGTCCTGGATATCCTTGTTAATTTTCTGTCTCCTTGATCTAATATTGACAATGTGATGTTAAAGTCTCCCACAATTATTGTGTGGGAGTCTAGGTCTCTTTATAAGTCATTGAGAACTTGTCTTATGTATCTCGGTGCTCCTGTATTGGGTACATATATATTTAGGATCGTTATCTCTTCTTGTTGCATTGATCCCTTTACCATTATGTAATGTCCTTCTTTGCCCCTTTTGATCTTTATTGCTTTAAAGTCTACTTTATCAGAGGTGAGAATTGCAACTCCTGCTTGCTATTTATTTATTTATTTATTGTTGCTCTCCATTTGGTTGGTAAATCTTCCTCCATCCCTTTGTTTTGAGTCTTTATGTATCCTTGCATGTGTGATGGTTCTGGATGCAGCATACTGATGGGTTTTGGCTTTTTATCCAATTTGCCTGTCTGTGTCTTTTGATTGGGGAATTTAGTCAATTTAAATTTAGGATTGATATTGATATATGTGAGTTTAACACTGCCATTTGATGCTAGCTGGCTGTTTTGCCCATTAGTTGATGTAGATTCTTCATTATGTTGATGCTCTTTACGTTTTGGTATATTTTTGGAATGACTGATACCAGTTGTTCCTTTCTATGTGTAGTGCTTCTTTCAGAAGCTCTTGTAAAGCAGGCCTGGTGGTGATGAAATCTCTGAGTACGTGCTTGTTGATAAAAGATTTTATTTTTCCTTCACTTATGAAGCTTAGTTTGGCTGGATATGAAATTCTGGGTTAAAAGTTCTTTTCTTTAAGGATGTTGAATATTGGCCCCCACTATCTTCTGGCTTGTAGTGTTTCTGCTGAGAGATCTGCTGTAGGTCTGATAGGCTTCCCTTTATGGGTAACCTGACCTTTCTCTCTGGCTGCCATTAGCATTTTCTCCTTCATTTCAATCCTGGTGAATCTAATGATTATGTGCCTTGGGGTTACTCTTCTTGAGGAATATCTCTGTGGTGTTCTCTGTATTACCTGGAGTTGAATATTGTCCTGCTTTGCTAGGTTGGGAAAGTTTTCCTGAATAATATCCTGAAGAATATTTTCCAGCTTAGATTCATTCTCTTCGTCACATTCAGGTACACCTATCAAATGTAGATTAGGTCTTTTCACATAGTCCCATATTTCTTGGAGACTTTGCTCATTCCTTTTTACCCTTTTTTCTCTAATCTTCTCATTTTATTTCATTGAGTTGATCTTTGACCTCTGATATCCTTTCGTCTGCTTGATCAATTTGACTGTTAAAACTTGTGCATGCTTTGCAAAGTTCTTGTGTTTTTCAGCTCCATTAATTTGCTTATATTCCTCCCTAAATTGTCAATCCTCATTAGCATTTCATCAAACCTTTTTTCAAGGTTCTTAGTTTCTTTGCATTGAGTTAGAACATGTTCTTTTACCTCACAGAAGTTTCTTATTATCCACCTTTTGAAGCCTGATTCTGACAATTCATCACACTCATCCTCCATCAGGCCTTGTTCCCTTGCTGATGAGGAGTTGCGATACCCTGAAGGAGGAGAGGCATTCTGATGTCGGATGTTTTCAGCCTTTTTGTGCTGGTCTCTTCCCACCTCTGTGGGTTTATCCACCTGTTGTCTTTGTAATTGCTGACTTTCAGATTGGGTATCTTAGTGGAAGTCCAGCTTGTTGGTGGTGATGTTATTTCTGTTTCTTTGTTTTCCTTCAGGGGGCACCCCTCCCCCACAGAGCTGGACCTTCTTGGGTTCAGCTTGCTTGCTGTGAAACTCTCAACTGTCAGCGTTTCCAATTGCTGTTTTTTTGTGGGGGGAGGGGACTAGCCGAGCCCTGTCACCTGGTTCCCCACATTGGAGCCCCCTGTTTTTATTTTCCTAATTAAACGGTCTATTCTCCCAGGTGCCCTAGTCACCCACTGAAAAGTTGCCAGGATCTATGCAATTTCCCGCCGCGCTGAGATTCTTGGTGCTTTCCTGCCCAGGAATCTCCAGGTCTGGCTCCCGGCTTCAGTCCCCCTCTCAATCAGCTGAATGAGTGACCCTGTCTTCCCGGAGCTCCAAACACCAACTAAAAGGGCACCCAGTCCTGCATACTCCGCAGCAAGAACTGCCACACCTGGCCCCCGGCAAAACAGCTATGCCGGTCAAAAGAGTCATGCTGGTGAGCCATGGGGCTCCTCTGCTGGGAATTTTCTGGTCTATAGGCAACAAAAATTCTTCTGGAAGTCTGGCATCCAATCACTCCCTGTGCCTTCACCGGGAGCTGCAACCCTGAGCTGCTGCTAGGAGGCCATCTTGGATCTCTCTGAACATCAAAATTTTTAGCAAACAACAACCATTTATTAGCAGCTTTTCAGAAACAAAAAATGTTTCAATGACAAATTGTTTTTCAGGGATGTGTGTGTGTATATGTGTTTCATTATAAAATACAATACTGACTGAAAAACATATGTTAAAATTCAAGAGTACCTTTGCATTATGATTCATGCATTATGATATTCATCAGGCCTTTCTAACAACTTTCTCCTCAGATGCCAAGAATCAATTCATAATTGTCTTAACAGGCCTGGGTTAATGCTTCAAATTAGAAATTAGATTTGATATACCTGGACTCTGCTTTCATATGTGTGTGTAACGTGCTCTATTACAGCTTTCCTATTTAAGGAAAAAAATAAAGACCTTTTGAGAAAATGGAGCTGCTTATTGCTATCATTAATAGCTAACACTTCCTATGTGATTGGTACTTTCCAAGCATGATCTCGTTAAATACACACAAAAATTCTATGGCATGAATACTATCATTATCCCCTGGGGTAGTAATTAGTATTATTCACCAAATTTCACTTACCATCTGCCTCCTGAGTATTTGGCATAAATGCGCCCCCCTGATTTTCTGCCTCCTTTGAAATTAGGGGTGTGTCAGCCTGAATCCTGAATGACTGTAAGAAACAGAACACACTGTCAGTTGTTTTCGACATGAGAGAGAAGTAAACTCTTGTTTCATTAAGCCACTGAGATAAGGGCGTTGTGTTACCACCACATAACCCAGCACATCCTTCCTGCTGTATCTTCATTTCTACTACGAATCCTGATGTAAACCTCAGGAGGGAAAAGTCGCTGAATCTACGGTGCTTTCTCCACTCTTCTTACTGGGTTCTACTTTTCATTTCCTCCTGAAACACTGTTATTAACTGTTCTACTTCTTTCTAAATTTTGTTAAAATTCCCCTTCACCTCCTCAATTTCATAGCATAATTTTCTCAGCTCCATGAACTACCTCCTTTGCAGCTCTCTAAAGGTTTTAATGTTGCCTAGAAATCATCACCCTAATGTGGGGATAAGGTGGGAAGGAGTTAAATGTTATAAGGAAAATCTATTCTGTCACCTACCTACTGAGATGCAATTAACAATGACCAATTTCAGGGCTGGTCCTCAAAAATCATTGTGTGAGGCTTCATTTTCCTCCCTGGCTTGGGAAGTTTGAGTAGGCTCACTGCCCTCAAATATTATGGTCAATTTTTATTGTTTATTTAGTTTTTTAAGGCCAGGTGTGGTGGCTCACACCAGTAATCACAGCACTTTGGGAGGTTGAGGCAGGCAGATCACCTGAAGTAGGGAGTTTAAGACCAGCCCGACCAACATGGAGAAACACTGTCTCTACTAAAAATACAAAATTTCCATGCTTAGCGGCACCTGCCTGTAATCCCACTACTTGGGAGGCTGAGGCAGGAGAATCACGTGAACCCTGGAGGCGGAGGTTGCGTTGAGACAAGATCATGCCATTGCATTCCAGCCTGGGCAACAAACGTGAAACTCTGTCTGGGTTTTTAACTCACCACTTTATATTCCTAAAGAACTTACCTAACAACTCAGTCATTATTGTCATTGAGAGTTAAAAGAGAATTAAGCAACTTGACCCTAGAGTTTGCTGAGATTTGCTAAAATAGTTTTTGTTTCTTGACCTTAGGCAATTTATGTAATTACTGTGTTTTTTTTCATATTCGTTAAGATCTTTGGAAATATTAAATTAATTAAAACATCTAAAAGGTTTAGGACAGTTCCTGAATACAACCCACATGCACAACCAAAGTTATAGTCACTAATTGTGACTAAACGTAGCAGACTGTGTAGCAGCCCCTAGGTAAATAGAGCACAGTCCTGGCTCTCAGGATACTCATGGGGGAGGAAACTTGCACTGATTATTGCAAAGCAGTGTGCTAATTTTTATACTGGCTCTAGATAGAAAGTATGTAAACCTGGAGGAGGGAGAATTTAGTCTTGGCTGAGGGACACAGAGAAGCAAGACTTGAGCAAAGATCAGATAATAAGTTTTATAGGTGGACAAGGAAATTCCTAGCAAAGAGAATAGCAAAAGCACAGACAGGTGAGCATGGAAAAAAGTATTAGAGAAGGGGAACTTGCAAAGAAGCTGAAGAATGAGCCTAGAGTTTGACGTCTTTGTGCCCAGGCGCACTTGCGTTTGTACTTCAGCTGTTTCTGTCTTGTGTTTTTTGGCATTTGTCATAAGCCCCTGCAAATCCTTCTTGCAAGGATGTGAAGTGTAAAACAGATTATTTAAGACAACAGTGCTTAGCCCTTAATACCTTAGTGAGAGTTGAGAGCCCATTGAGATGGCTAAAGGAAAGGTGGTCCTGGCAATCGGACCTAAGAAAAGAGGAAGAGCATAAGAATGGGGCCAAGGACTAGGCCAGGCTTTTCCATCTTTTAGTTGTTTCTTATAACGCTTCCACTTTTTTTTTTTTTTTTTTTGCAATGTCCCTGTGTCATTTCTACAAATATTTCTTAGGCACTTTCTTTTTTTTGAAATAGAATCTTGCTCTGTCTTCCAGGCTGGAGTGTAGCTGTGCGAGATCAGCTCACTGCAACCTCTACCTCCCAGCTTCAAGCAGTTCTCCTGCCTCAGCCTCCCAACTAGCTGGGATTACAGGCACCTGCTACCTTGCCCAGCTAATTTTTGTATTTTTAGTGGAGATAGGGGTTTCACCATGTTGGCCAGGCTGGTCTCAAACTCCTGACCTTGTGATCTGCCCGCCTCGACCTCCCAAAATGCTGGAAATTACAGGCACGAGCCACAAGGCACGGCCAAGGCATTTTCTTCAAATGTCTTATTTTTTATATTGTCTCTTATTTTAAATAATGTCAGTGACTGTTACAGTCATGTGCTGGTTGTAATTTTCTAATACATATTAAGATAAATATGAAAATAAATTTAAAAATTATTCCATTGCCATAAAAATCATGTTATTTGCTCCACATGGTATATGTACCACATTTTAGAGAAAAATGGTCTTAACCAATCATGTGAGAAGATCCTGGCTTGAAGATAATGATATGTGCACTGGCCCAACTATTTTCATTCATAAAGCTTTTTAGAACCAGCAGATTTCTGAAAAGTAAGTATACTGAGAAAGTTATGAGAAAGGAAGAAAGCAAGCATGAACAGGAATGAGAATCAAGGGGAAAACCCAGTTGGTGTGTATTGGCTATGTTTTGTGTTGGAACCTGTGCTTAGCGCTATGAGGAATTGGAAGGTATACTCACCATGCTGTGGAATGAGGTGGGAGATGAGTGGGGACATCTATGAATAGGCACCTAGCCTTACTGAAAACAGGCAGGATGTGTCCTTCAAGGGAAGGTCAAAGACAATGTTGTATGGGATCAGAAGGTGACAAAAATCACATTGGTTGGGAATGTCAGGGAGTAAGTACCATAAAGCTGACATTTCAGCTGGGCATTCAAGGGCCAGTGTACATTGTACACAAGTAAAGCAAGAAAAGGAATAGGAGGAAGTTTCTGTTTTCCACTGCATGAAGCTGCATATCTGATCACATATATAAGAAATATTTTTGATGCTAGAAAACCAAACAGAAGAGATGCATTGGGCCTCCAAAGCACATAAGATATCTTCCATTTGTACTTACAGATCTAACTCTTCTGTATCCACGCTGCTGTGTGCCTTGATAGGCTGACCCATATGGCTGCACCAACAAGCTTTCTGGCCTTTTGATATCTGGTTGGATTTGACCAATGGTAACCAATGTCAAGTGATTCTGTGGAAGTTAATTACTGATGATTTTCCTGTACATCCATATTCCTCTACAGAAGGTTTGCGCTTATGATGGGAAACCTTCTCCATATAGTTACTTTCTCTTGGGAACAGCTTCTTTTTTTTTTTCCTCTTGTTAATTCAGATAGGCATAGTAGCTCCTGATATCCTCAGGATTCCATAAACTCTTCCAGTTTATTTTTTAAACTCTCCTCACAGACCCTGCTGAAAAATGGCATCTCTTTTTTTCTGGGACTGTGACCAATACGATGAACATAAATTATACAAAGAATACAAGTTGAATATAGTAATATAAATGAGATATTCTATATTTATATGGAGTGTCACACAACTAGTCCTTTTGAACGGCATTCTGCAGGCATTATGGGAAAGAAAGGAATACTTCTTTGATTTTGTCCACCCAGAGCATCTGAGTCAGTGTGATAGAGCCCATGCAGTTCAGATTTCTACACACCTGAGAGGCACTACAGCACAGATGTTAAGAACACAAAATCTAGCAGCTACTGCCCTCATTCAAATTCTCTCTCTGCTACTTGCTAACTATATAATTTTGTCAAAATTTCTTACAGTCTTTGTGCCTCAGTTTCCCCATCTTTAAAATAAGGCTAATTAGAGTAGTATAGAGTTTTTCAAAGAACTAAATGAACTGATGTTTGCAAAGTATCTGGAATGATGCCAGATAAGTGCTATATAATATTAGGGATCATTATTATTATTTGATATAATACCTTAATAAATCCTTTTCTTTGGGGATATTTGAAACCAATAAGGGATTTTTAAAAACTATTCAACTGACTCAATAAAATAAAACCAAATGTGCAGTTTGGTCTTTGTGTGTATAGACCACAACCTATTACACAATGCAATACGGTTCATTGACTGAAAGCCTGGAAGTCATTACAATGCTTGATTAATACAAATAAACCTATTCTTTAGCTGCTGTCTGTGGTGGTTCTATTTATCCATATCATGTCTTATGTGACTGCAGTATGAGAACTTTCTACAACTAAACTTTGTTTCCTTCCATCACATGAAGTTGTCTGAATATGGTCAAAGATCCTAGTCCACGGCTTATGTAACAGATCATCACCCATGATAACCATGAAAATTTTCAGAGGTACATATAAATAATGGCTTTGAAAAGAAAGTTCCAGAAGCTACCTTCTCCATTGGCACTCTGGTGTGAATGTTTGTGACCCCTGAAAATTCTTATGTCAAAACCCAATTTCCCAAGTTGATGGTGTTAAGAGGTAGGGTATGTGGGGGGAAATTAGGTCATAGGGTCCGAGTTCTAAGAAATGGGATAAAATCACTTGTAAAATAAGTCCAAGAATTATCCCTGACCACTTTTGCCATGTGAGCACACTGAGAAGATGCACCCTATGAACCAGAAAGCGAGCCCTTAACGGACACTGACTCCGCCAGTATTTTGATCTTGGACTTCCCAGACTCTGTAAATATAAGAAATAAATTTCTGTTGTTTATTACCTACCCTGTTTATGGTGTTTTATCATAGCAGTTTACATGGACCAAGACAATGGGGTACCCCATAGGCCAGAATCCGTATTGAAAATGAAGTAGGGAGATCAGGGGAGACCGATCCAAGATGGCCGATCACTAACAGCTCGGGATTGTAGCTCCCAGTGAAAGCCCAGAGAACGAGACGACGCCACACTTTTAGACAAATTTTCGTCACTCAATCAGTCAATTCCCAGTGGAGGAGCCCCACGGGTCGCCAGTGTGACCCTTGTGGCGGCTGCATCGGTTTTGCCAGCACCTCGGCGCAGCAGCTCTTCATGCAGAGCAAACGGGACTGCTGCCCATACTGACCAGAGTTTGGAGCTCCGGGAAGTCAGAGCCGCTTGTTGCGGACTCAAGAGGGAAGCCAGACCAGAGATTCCCGGGCAGAAGAGCACCATCAGTTTTATCACTGCTATTTAGGCCGCCACAGTGGGTTGCTCGGATCGATCCCAGCACTGGGAATCAATAAGTTGGACGTTGACTCAGAAACCAAATTAGAAAGGCGGTTTATCTACAATGAAGGGAAAAAAACAGCCTAAGAAGGCCGAGTATACCCAAAATCAGAACCCATCAGCAACGAAACAAGCCCAGATGGAAAAGGACTCATCAGCAACGGAACAAGCCCTGATGGAAAAGGACTCATCAGCAACAGAACAAGTCCTGATGGAAAAAGACTGTGTTCCATTATCTGAAGTAGGCTTTAAAAGGTGGATGATAAGAAACTTCTGGGAGTTAAAAGAATTTATTCTAACCCAATGTAAAGAAACTAAGAACTTTAAAAAAAGGTTCAATGAAATGATGAAAAGAATAGGCAATATAGAGAGGAATACAAATGAACTTATGGAGTTGAAAAATACAACACGAGAACTTAGTGAAATATGTACAAGCTTAAATAGCCGAATGGATCAAGCAGAAGAAAGGATATCAGAGGTCGAAGACCAACTTAATGAAATAAAACGACAAGACAAGAATAGAGAAAAAAGGATAAAAAGGAATGAGCAAAGTCTCCAAGAAATATGGGACTATGTGAAAAGACCTAATATACGTTTGATAAGTGTACCTGAATGTGATGGAGAGAATGAATCCAAGCTGGAAAATACTTTTCAGGACATTATCCAGGAAAATTTTCCTAACTTAGCAAAGCAGGACACTATTCAACCCCAGGCAATACAGAGAACACCACAAAGATATTCCTCAAGAAGACCAACCCAAGGCACATAATTGTTAGATTCACCAGGATCGAAACGAAGGAGAAAATATTAAGGGCAGCCAGAGGGAAAGATCAGGTTACCCATAAAGGGAAGCCTATTAGGCTTACAGCAGATCTCTCAGCGGAAACCCTACAAGCTAGAGGAGAGTGGGGGGCAATATTCAATATACTTAATCAACAGAACTTTCAGCCCAGAATTTCATATCCTGCCAATTTAAGCTTTACAATTGAAGGAAAAATAAAATCTTTTAGGAACAAGCAAGTACTCAGAGATTTTATTACCACCAGGCCTGCTTTACAAGAACGTCTAAAAGAAGCATTATACATAGAAAGGAACAACCAGTATGAGCCTTTCTAAAAATACACCAAAAAGTAAAGAGCATTAACATAAAGAAGAATTTACATCAATGAAAGGATAAAATAGCCAGTTAATATCAAATGGCAGTAACCCTACATTTAAATCGACTAAATCCCCCAATCAAAAGATGCAGACATAATCTAACGGTATATCTAAAGATATACAAAGACTCAAAATAAAGGGTTGGAAAAAAACTTATCAATTAAATGGAGAGCAAAAATAAATAAATAAAAAGCAGGAGTTGTAGATTTCAAAGCTACAAGGATACAAAGGTAAAAGGATTAATGTAATAATAAGAGATCTTAACACCCAGATACATAAGACCCATAATGAGATTTAGATTCAACGAGACAGAAAATTGATAACGATATCCAGGACTTGAACTCAGATCCAGAACAAATAAACTCAATAGAGCTCTCCATTTTAAACACACAAAATATACATTATCCACTTTAAACACACAAAATATTGATCGGCCATTACTGATACCCATTTTAGGAATAAAGTAATATTTCTTTTTCCCTCTTTTTCTCCTTTTCCCTCTTTTTTTCTCTTTTTCCCTCTTTTTCTTTCTCTTTCTTCTTATAAAAAAAAAGAAAGAAAGAAAATGAAGTAGGATTACATGTACAGGTAAGGATGAACTTAAGCGATTGAGGAAAGTGAAGGATGTCAAAGAAATAAGATCCCGAGGCGGGTGGATCATGAGGTCAAGAGATCCAGACCATCCTGGTCAACATGGTGAAACCCCGTCTCTACTAAAAATACAAAAAATTAGCTGGGCATGGTGGCGCAGGCCTGCAATCTCAGCTACTCAGGAGGCTGAGGCAGGAGAATTGCCTGAACCCAGGAGGCAGAGGTTGCGGTGAGCCGAGATTGCGCCATTGCACTCCAGCCTGGGTAACAAGGGCGAAACTCCATCTCAAAAAAAAAAAAAAAAAAAAGAAATTAGATCAATTCTAAGATAATGAAACCTACATTTAGATCATTTCTTGAATTAAGAGCAACCTTGTTGAGCTCAGAAGAATTACATAGTAAAAATTAGTCAAGAGTCCTCATTCCAAGGACTATAAAACTAATTGTCCTTGTTAAGCCTCTTGTTATGTTTTGCTCTGGGTCAGTTGCCAGGCTGATTTTTGGCATTAACTTCTGTACCTCTGGCTTCTGAAAGACCTATACAATAAACTTCTTACAAATTTCCAATAAATGTCTTCTTATTATGTTTCTTACAATAAGAGAAATATATTTTTAATTAAATAAGAATAAAGTTCTTATAAGGAAAGAACAAATTACTCATTGCTTCTTAAGGAAATATCTGGAAAATATCTCACTGTACTTTTGCAAAATGAACATATTTTTCTATTATTGTTTTTTATTAACTCAAAGAGAAATTTCGCAGTATAATTCTATCTTTTGACACGTTCTTCTCAGCTTTTTAACCATGTGTCTGTCATTTTCTAGGGCCCACATCAAAACAGCTCTATTATACATTTCTGCACTTCATCTATTCTCTCCTTTGCTCTGCCGCAGACTCAGTGACTGACAATTTTGATGAGTTTTTTACCACACAGAAATGTCTTTGCACCATTGTTTTCAGTGGCTTTTATAACTCAAACCATCTGTTCTTTTTTTTCCCTTTTCCTGTTGTGTAAAACATTTTTTAAATACAGTGAAGGAAAGAAATGCAATCACAAACTGCTGTCTTGCATTGTGCCGCACATTAATTTTCAAGCTGCTTTGCTCTATAGCATTCATTTCTCCAGTAGAATAGCAACGTGTGGATGCCTTGAGGGCCTGACTTTGCTTTTTTCTTAATCATAAGTAATTAGAGAAACTGCCACATGTTGTTTTGGATAGTGTTTAAGTGCAGAAATGCTTTGAAAAGGGTATATATACCGCCAGACTAAAGATATCCAAAGGCAAATTGGTACCTTCAAAAGCTCAAATGGGTTGATTTGTTACTTTAACACTCTATAACACCTGGCTCTGTATAAAAGTGAAGACTCAGCTAAAGAAAAAAATTTGTAATGAGGCATCAAAAGGAAATCATGGCTCAGTTTCGTTCTTTGTTGTACAATTAACCTACTAGACAGAGAGACGGCTGTACATGGGATGAGGCATACCATTAAAGACCCTCCATAAAATCTCTCTCTTTGTTTCACAAAACTCTTAGTGCCCCTGTAGGAATTTTTCTTTGGCACCCTGCAAGCATCTTGTCATGAAACTTCACTTTTAAATTATAAGCATCTTCCTTAGATGATACTTTTGTATCATCTAAGGAAGTCATGAAACTTCACTTTTAAATTATAAGCATCTTCCTTAGATGATACTTTTGTAAGGATAACAAATTCATTTACTTATCTAAATGTCTGCTAGCTAGAAGTAAAACTTTGTTGAAAAATCAGCTTAAATAGGTTTTGAGGTTGAGAGAGCAGGGCCAGCAATTAAAAGAAAAAGAGAGCTGAAGGACTAATAGTGAGTCACCAGAAATCCAAACTAAACTCTTAGACTCTTAGTGGGGAGTAAAAATTAAAGATGAGCTCATTCAATTGCTTCGACATACAACTGGCTTCCAGTTTTTCCTAATGCAGTTAATTACAAAGAAACTATTGAAACAAGTGCATTAATCTATTCTCACATTGCTAATAAAGGCATACCTAAGACTGGATAATTTATCAAGTAAATAGGTTTACTCGACTCACAGTTTTCTGCAGGGCTAAGGAGGCCTCAGGAAACTTACAATCATAGCAGAAGGGGAAGCAAACATGTCTTCTTCACATGGTAGCAGGAAGGAGAAGTGCAGAATAAAGGAGGGGGAAAGCCCCTCATAAAACCATCAGATCTTATGAGAACTCACTCACTATCATGAGAACAGCATAAGGGTAACTGCCCCATGATTCAATTACTTCCCACTGGGTCCCTCTCACAGCATGTAGGGCTTATAGGAACTACAATTCAGGATGAGATTTGGGTGGGGATACAGACAACCCATATCAACAAGCTTTCATTCTCCTACCAAGCAGTAACCACTATTATATTGTATGTGTAACAAAAAGCCTCTTAATATTTCCATTTAATGAATAACATCTCCACTACTCCCAATTAAGCACTAGAATATTCCGGGGGAGTTCTGACCATCATCTCATCTGGGCAACATGTTTAAAGGGAAGAGAAACAAAGCATGAAAAGGAGGCTGAAGCAATAACCAGTAAAATCAGGAATGCTCCTATTCATATCCGCCTCTCCCATACCTTTCTAACCTGAATCAAGGCAGGATCTGCATTGCCAGGACAATAGAAACTGCTAGTTCATGGATTACTTCCGGGCAAAATGTGAATTAAGGAAACTACATACCTTTCTAATTTTTAAGGAGATAATTTAACGTGTTAATAAAGATACATCGTGTTGTATTTTGGCATTTACCTTGGATATAAATAGGTTATTACCATATGCGTCATTCCAAACGAAGTTGTTAACATCTAAATATCTCCTAGACTAGGTAATTGCAACTTTTGGATCTTAAATAAAATTCTTAAAACTTAAATGTCAAGACACTTCATGACTCTGAAAACACACACACAGTTCTGATCACTTCAAATGATAATAACAATGGCAATCAATATAACAGTGGTCAAGAATATATAGACATTGCAATAGACACCTGCTGGTCTGCTAATCCTTGAACTGTAATGAACTCTGTTTTTCTTAAGGAACTGGTAATTTCAAGAAAAACTGAGACTATTTCCAGGAAAAGCAAATTACTAAGGTGTGAAGTAAACAGGATAAATGCCTTGAAGATGTTTATACCTACCAATCTACAGCTGAGAGCTATGAAGAAAATCTCAACAATAGATGATCTTGCTCCAATTATTAATGAACTCCAAGCCATGGTTCCTTCAGTTGTGAAATGTGAGAAATGGACTCAAAAACAAAGAAAAAAAGAAGCAAACAAACAGAAAAAAAAAACACTTTTAAATCCTGTATGTGGAACCTTGCGGTTTCTGTAAAGTCACCCCAGGAGTCACTACAGGGTTGTGTAGAGAAAGCAATTGGGTGATTCTCCCTTCACAAATCTCATCCCCTCTCCTAGTTCTGTCTTTATCCCACAAAGGGCCCTCAGATACCAGAACAACCTCTCCAAAGCACAGCTTTCACTATCAATGTCCTCTCAAAGTGGACCCACAGTGTCCTTAAACAGAACTTTAAGTCTGTAATATTGTGGCCCATACTTATTTTCTCTAATTTTTAAGTTTTCAGGTTTCTACCCTTGTTCATACCACTCTTATGCCTGGAATAACTTTTTAAAATTTCTGCCTTTGAAATATGTTTTCATGCCTCAAATACCAGGTCAAGAAATGTGTGTTACTAGGAAAACTTTCCTTTTCACATTTCCCCTGCAACACTTTTCTCATTCTTCCCCACCCTCACCCCTCTGCCCATTAGATCCCTCCCTTTTATTTATAAATTCAAGGAGCATTGTGGAGTGCATGTTCATGCATGTGTATGTGTGTGTGCATACATATGTGTCTGACAAAGTGAGAGAAAGAGATGCCTTTATCAAACAGAATCATTTCTGAGATAAACACTATATTTTATTCATATCTGTATTTACACATGTGTATGTGCTCAGTAAATGTACATTGAGTAGAAAAGCATTTTCACTAAAAAGTTTTATAGCCAAACTTTGTGTGAAAGTCACCTGGATTGGATGATCTATAGCTTCTTTCTATTTCTCAAGCTGTGGTGTTCTTTAAAAAATGTCAGTTCTATATGAACTTGTGCATGTATGCAGATGAGCTTTTCACAGTACACCAGAATGCAATGTTCTCCTTGTAGGTGCTGCCTAATGTGACAGTTGGTAATGATTTTTGGTGACAACCTGTGGGTAAAATAAGCAACAGAAAATTAGCTCTTATCACTGGAGGTGACATCTAGGGAGTTTATAGCTAGAAGGGCATCACAAATTATCCCAGCTCAGTTCTGGCCCTAATTTTCTCACCCAAAATGCCTGACTCCAAAAATATTCTTCAATATCAAATATTTCTTGCAGTCCCCAGAGGATTTCACACATGTGGTCATGATGAATCTATGCCATCTGGGTACTACACTGTTTTGCTAGGTCTCCACTGGAAATCCGCCGTGCCCACTGGGCATTTCAGGCCTCACTGAGTCGCTTCAGCTTCCTACCACGTTTCTGCTGACTTGGCCACCCCAGCTAATTGCCTGGGAAAGCAATGCTCTGCCTGAGGAGGTGGTTCCTGGTCCTTCTAAGGGAGCTAAAATAGCACCATATCTTCTGCTTCTGACAAAATTTTGTATAAGACCAATTTCGTCAGTTTCTGCCTCTACCCTTCTTCTTGAAGGACTGAAAATAGTGGCAGAAACTGAAGGACATGGGGCCAGGTGAGTTAAACAAGACGTGTTCTTCTACCTTCCTAGCCTCTGAGACCAAGAAACAATACAGCAACAAAAACCTCTTCCCTTGGTCAAAATAAATAAATAAACAACTACACAATGACAGTAGCCCTACCACAGTGAAGCCAGGAAAAGATACACACACACAAGTCATGCGTATCTACTGATACCACTAAATACCCAGATACTCAAGAAGTAACAATTTAGCAGGAAACTCAAAGTCCTAGGTTTGAGTTAGCAGGGTCTCCTATCTGCAGAAGCTACCCTCATCACCAAAGACATCCTCATTCTGTACAATTTCTCTAGCTTCATGTTTATGTTTGTTTTACTGTCATTTGTTGAACCATCATTTTGTTCTAGACATCTTCATATAACAGCAAAAACAATCCTTGGAGGTTGGTGTTATTATCCTTACACATTTCGCCTTCACAGTTGGCTCTGGGAGGAGCTCTAGTCTGATTTTGCTTATTTGAATTGCAAATGGAGTAGATCGCCAATGTGCATATGCAGGAGTCATTTACTTCCACATAAATTGTCATGTGTTTTTATACTGTCTCTCTACTGTAAACTTCAAATTCAAAATAAAACGAATAAACACATACATTTTTATTTTTTCCACATCTGTTTATGTTGCTTAACTTGACCTGATTTTTACTTTGTCAGGAGGAGAAAGAAAGCATGATTTGTGAGTGTGGTGAATAATGTAAGTAACACAAACAAAATTAGAAGTGGAGCAACTGATTAGACTATTGATTTTTTTTTTCCACTGCTAAAACTAGCACATCAGAAAGCCACCGAAGCCACATTCAGGTAATTAAGTAGAGAATCTGATCTACACTCAGAGGGACAGAAACGTATAAACGCTGGTAGAATACAGTGAGGTAATCTGCAAAGAAAAGGTTACCCAATCTGACTAAATTCCCCTAGGAGTCAGCTGAAGAACGAGGGCAAAAACAAGGCCAAGTGCATTTGGAGCAGAAGAACGTCCTTTTCTGAATTAATTCCTGAGTTCATATGAGTATATTTTATTAGAATAAATTATGGGGATAGATGAGTTCTATTAACACCACATCGGAAATGGGAGTCATCAAATCTAGGTCAGAGAGGAGAAAATTAAAAAACAACAACAACAACAAAAGCGGATTCCATCCAAAGCAGCACTTATAAAGTATCTGCTGAAGACACAAGCACTAGCTGGAATGAAAAATAAAGCATTCCTGTATACCCAGTGTCACCTGTATTATTCACTGCCAAGTCCTTTCTTCAACGTTCCCTGCATTTATTGCACCATCAATTAGTTTGTTTATTTAAAACAACATCTGTTATGCTTTCCCCCATTCCTCTAAATTTCACCAAGTAATATGAACCTTCTCTCTTCATCCCTCCTGCAAATTGTTTGTTGGTAAATTCCCTTTTCAAAGTTAAATGTCAAATCAAATAGCTTCTGAGACCTCTTATCCATTCTTGGCTCTAACTAATGAATATGAAAGACTCCATATTACACTCGCCTCACTATTTAGATAGCTTTCCTCTCATGCATAATGTTGAAAGTAAATCCATATCTCATTTCCTATTTGTCAATGAAACACAGTATTTTTCTCCTTCAGTTCACTAATTAAATTTACACCAATATCTCTAGTTTAATAATAAAAGCACAACCAGCAGTTCTGATTTCTTCTCCATGCTTGACAATTTCATCTCATGTTACTCCATTTATGACAAAAAGATGCAATATTTCTTCTTTCCTCAGACATCTTTATTCCCTATGGTATATCTTACATAGGCCAAATTTTTCCAAATTGTCTCATTGTCTTATATTCAAATACAACAAATTTCAGTGCAAAATCACATACCTAAAATATTTTGCATTATGATAATCATTAATTTACTTAACAAAGTTTCATGGAGCATCTACTAAGTGGCAGGCATTATTCTGCAGTGCCAAAATGAAGACTTTTCCTAAACCATCACATCCTTCTATTCACAATTTAGATAACTAAAGAATGAAGTCCAGAGAAGTGAGTGACCCTCACAAAGTTTAAAAATAAAGAGTAAAACAACTCTGGATACTCTAGAAGTCTTAATCCAATAGCTTTAATAACAAACACTGAAAGCAGGAGTTCATAGCATCCATTTTTGAAGCTGTCTTCTGATTTGTTTTCGTCCACCAGTATTTTTTAATGAAAAGTTGAGTAACATATGAATGCATGTAATTCAAAGGTGCCACATTTGTCTACATGTCCAAAACAACCCAGGTATCCAATGTCGACTATAGTCTCACTATTGGTGGTTGTCATAATAGCAGTGTAACTTGTTTTGATTTGCTATGATCTGAATTTGTATGTTCCCCCAACATTCACAGATTAATACATAATCACAAATGCGATAACTTTAGGAACCAAGGCCTTTGGGAGGTGATTATATCATAAGGGGGAATGTGATTAGTGCTTTTATAAAAGAGGCCTTACTATTATGAAAAAGTCAAAACATAACAGATGCTGACGAGGTTGCGGAGAAAAGGGAACACTTCTACACTGTTGGTGGGATGTTGATTCCAAGTCTTTGCTATTATGAACAATGCCATAATAAACATATATGTGCATGTGTCTTTACAGAATAATTTATAATCCTTTGGGTATAAACCCAGTAATGCGATTTCTAGGTCAAATGATATTTTTCATTCTAGATCCTTGAGGAATCACCACACTGTTTTCCACAATTATTGAACTAATTTACATTCCCACCAACAGTGTAAAAGCATTCCTATTTCTCCACATCCTCTCCAGTATCTGTTGTTCCCGACTTTTTAATGATCACCATTCTAACTGGTGAGAGATGATACCTCATTTTGGTTTTGATTTGCATTTCTCTAATGACTAGCAATGATGAGCTTTTTTTTGTTTGTTGACTGCATATAACAAAATGGGTTTTGTTATTTTCAGTGCCTGAAATAACTTGAGATACATTTGGTAAAGTCTGAAAATCCTAGCATAATTTATAAATTTGACCATCATATATCCCAGGTGAAGATTATCTTTCTCTATGTATATAAAGTCAGCTTTAGACATGCCAAAACATGTGTAAGTCATCAAAATCCCCACTCTTTCTGGCCCCCAGAACTTTGCACATTGAAGCTCTCTGCCTGGAATTCCAGCTGTCTTTCACTAACTCCAGGCTTACATGGTGAACACTTATATCAAATCTCATCCAAAATGTCAGTCTAGCCTTGAAGTTTCTTATGCAGTTAGCTTAGGCTATGCATTCTGGTGGTACCAAATGATCCCAGATCTTAGAGGCCTCCAACAAAACTTTATTTTGTACTTATGTTTGTGTCTATTACAGATCAACTGTGGATAAGCGAAAGAACAGATTCATTGTCTGAGACCAATACTGAAGGACTACCCTTTACCTGGTTCAAGGCAGTGTCATGAAAGAGTGAGAACAGACATGATGGAACCATATTTATAGCCTATGGGCTTCTGCTGACACAGAAACATACCTCTTCCACTGATATTTCTCATTATGAAGCTAGTCACACAGCCAAGCATGACAACAATGAGAAATATAATCTTGCTGCAGTAAAGGACTGATAGGGAAAAACCTAGTAAGAAGAAGATGTCAATATTTAGGTATCTGCCATACCTCCCTGTAGAATACTACCTTTATCTAAGTCATGCTTTTTAATAGATTATATCTTAGTACAAAGATGATCACATATCTATAAGTATTTACATATCGGCTTTGAAGAAGAGAGATACTGGTGCCTTCACACTTACAATGTTTGCTGTATAAATGAAGAAATGTGGAGCAGGGATAAGAATTGCCATTTTTTTAGAGCAGGTTTAACATATGTCAATTGAGTTGATCAAAAGTTAAAGAACCTGAGGTTTAGAGATATTTAATAACTGGCTGAAGGACACAAGGCCAAGTATATTCAGGGCCCAGGATTACAATTCGAAATTTTTAACATCTGGTTCATTGTTCTGTATGAGGTATGAAAAAATGATTATTTTAAAATCACAAAACAGTGGTATCACCCCAAAAAGCTGTCAATACACAATTAGAAAGTTGAAAGGTTTATATAGAGTTTATGATAATTTTAGTAGTAAAATTACATACTTTAAAATAGTAAAATTACTGTTATTATGTTGTAAATATTAAAACATGCACATATTCACATATATTTGAGAAATAGCTTATGTCATCTAAAGCTTTGCCTCTATTATGCTTCCTTGGTCTTACTAGTTGATAGTAAAATATAATCCACATCAGAACATAGAGCATTTTCCTTCTGTATCTCAAGTCTATGCAACAGTAGAAGCCCTTGTTTCTACTATAGAAATGCTTGCTAAAAGCTTCTGCAAAGATTTTTAAGTGAAATACAATTTGGAAAACACTACTGATGATTAAAAGCTAGTTTGTTAAAAGGACGAAAGTTTATTTGCCTATTAATGGTTTCCATGCTATTAAAACTCCACTTGGCTGTGTTTTTGTGTCTAGATACTCATTTAGCTTTCTAGGTAGCATTATCAAAAGAGAGGAAATTTCCCACCTCTCAGCGTATTTTTTCTAGTTTCATCTGCCATAATCTGCACTATCAGTGGTACACTCAGATGGGAACTTTAAACTGATTGGTGCTGTCATATTTTTTATATTTTTTTACATAAAATTTATACATTAAATATTTATTTGACAAATACTAAGCATGTACTATATATCAAGCATTGCTTTAGATGCTGTTAAGGAGAAAAATAAGACAAAACATACCTGACACATGAATTGTAAATCCTAATAGAAGGGAGACCAACAATTAACAAAAAATAAAATACAAGGTTCATCAGATAGTGAACTGCTGAGGTGTAATAAAAAAATAAAAACACAGAAGATACAGAGTGGCATGGCAAAGGGATTTCAATCCCAATACAGTATTTAGAAAATCCTTCACTGATGTGAAGATACCTGTGCAAAGACCTGAAAAAAAGTAAGAGATAAAGCTCTAAGACTATTTGGGGGAAAAGCATTTCAAGCTGAGGGGATAGCAGATACAAGGGACCTGAGATGTAAACCTACTTGCCTAATTGAAGTTCATCAGGAATGTCCATGTGGCTGAAATGGACCATCTAGGGGAAGTGTGGATCAAGAAGAGGTTGGGGGGCAGCATAAGTCCAGGTTGTGCCAGTCCTGGTAGGCCATGTAACAACTATAGTTTATTTACTGAATGTTATAAGAAACCAAGAGAAGATATTGAGCATGGAGATTAAATGAACTAACATGCATTTTACAAATATTATTTTGGCATCTGTATAGACTAGAATATGTGTGTGTATGTGTGTGTGTGTGTGTGTGTGTGTGTGTGTGTAAATTATATAAAGACATTTAAACATACCAATATATAAAATATATTTATGTATAACATATCATTATATTTATATAAACACATATATGTATAAAATATATATATGGTATGGTGTGTGTACATGTATATATATATATATATATATATATATATATGTAAAACATATATATGTATGGTAGAAATTGCAGCTTCTTTAGAAACTATAACCCCTATTTTCTAGTTTAAGGAAAAGCTTAATCATATGAGAAAGATTTATTCCTGGATCTAGAGCTTTGAATAGTTGAGAAAGAAAAGGAACCAGAGCCCTAATAAAGGGACTGCCTTAGGGGTACAGGGTCTATTCCAGTAATAAGTGAGGAGGCAAGGAGTTCAGGAACGGATGCAGAACAATACATAGATATAACAGTGGGAGCCAAAAGAAGTGTTCTTTATTGCTTTTTTTCAGTGAAATACAAAGAAAAATTGTAAGCTTAGAAGGAGGAAAGTATAGGAAAATTTGGAGGCTTGAGAAGGGAAGAGAAAGCATGAAGTACTTATCTAGGATAATAGAAGAGAGCATGGAACAGGAAAATAAAACAGAATTGTGTGGCTGCAATAAGGGACCATTTATGGTTAGTATCATACATTTAAAATGAAACCTGTCAGCATGTTTGTGAGTTTTCATCTGCAACAATCAGCTTCTTGAATGCAGCTGTGTATAAACAGAGATTTTCATTAGTGTTGGAATTTTCTAGGTAAGTATAATAAATTTTAAGAGGGGTGAACGTGATGATGATGATGAGCCATGGGGTCTAAGCTGGTTTAATAATAAAGCTGTTATGGGGAAAGGAAAGTGAAACATAGCAGTAATGGATAGCAAACACTGCCTCAGTTAAAAAAAATGTGGGAAATAGAATTCTTGAAGGATTGAAGTGGAGAAATAGGATATGGTGTCCAATATAAAGTATTTGAAATAGAGCCTGAAATTGAGATTGTAAAGGAAATAAAGTTTTATCAATGATAAATGAATGGATGAAGTGGAGTTAGCAAAAGATAATGAAAGGGAAGAGTTAAAGAACTAATAAATCATGGCATTAAAAGGATCATTACATGGTTATTCAAAACACTTGAATTAACACAAAATACTATTGAAGAAAATGGCAATAAGCCTGTACTTGAAATCTCTAAGGAATGAAGGGGAGTAAACCAAAAATCTAAAGGTGACTGCAGCAAGGAAGGTACTATTCATACTAGTACTATCTGTACTAGCAGCTAGTACTATCTGAAGACATGAGATTATGAGATTCAAAACTAGGAGGTTTGGGGACAGATCTAAAGTATCTAAAGTATGACAGATCTAAAACAGCCCTGGGTACCCAAATGACATATATCTTAATTCCAGATAAGGGAGTATATCTGTCCAATAATCACATCTTGAGAGGGATGAAAAGAAAATAGTATCCTTAGGAAAGAGTCAGATTCTCCTTAGAGCAAGAAGATGCAGGAAGTAGTCAGAGAAGAACTTGATGATGCAAGTAGTTTACATAATGGGTTTTGAAAGCCACAGTGGAAAGGTTTCGGGAGTTAGAATGAGCCAGGATATAGGGTGATAACAGGGAATGTACAGAACATGAGAGTCTGGGGCTGGAGGTAGACTGACGTAGGCAGGAATGAAGAGCAGAATGGGATTTGCCCTTGTATTCCCAGGGTACAAGGTAGTAATAAGGCTGTGATGGTCAGAGAAAAAGGAAGAATGACCCTGACCAGGAACACGAAGTTCTGAGGCTCTTACTCCACATGGACATGATCTTTACACACTAGTACATGTGCATAATAAATTGACATCCCTGGGTATCGTTAAAGCAGCAGCAAATTGCATTCTTCATAGTTTTGTTTATCTTGCTTTCATCTATCTTTCAAAGAATAAATTCCAGCCTCATAATCTGACACTGATTTTGATATCTGACTCTAGAATATTTTTCCTTTTATACTTTTCTTCTCAAGTTCTAGTTCTCACACTTTCTAATGAAGATGCATTTCATCATTTCACACAATGACCTGGTTTTGGAATAAAAAGAACAAAACTTACTGATCAAATCGTAATTATAAAAAATGTTTCCTTAATAACATGTTTTTTGTTTTTTTTTTTTTTAAACAGTGGAGAGTGGTGGCTAAAAGCATTAGCTTGGAATAAAGATAGTTCTAAATTTGAATCCAAGCTTGGACATGCATTATCTCTGTGACCTTGGACCAGTTATGCAACTGTTCTCTGCTTCAGTTCCCTAATTTTAAAAATGGGGTATTATCAAAGCTAAATGAGGCAATGATTATAAAGCACCAAGATGCTTCTTGATACATACAAAGCATAATAAATATCTGATGTAGTATAAGTACAGTTACATTTTAGCATTCACTATTACCATGACTAGTAATTATTATTAAAAATGTATAATATCTTAAGTAGTGATTAGCTAAAAATATCAAATTTTCTGTAAAAATTAAAAGAATTATTAAAAGAGCTATTAATTCAGTGCACCTGTATAATATGTATATTTTCCAAAATATCAAGAGTGTAAATCACCACAAGATAGAGGATCTTGTTCTGTTCCTACAATAAAAATCTGCATGATTTTATGAACAAGATTAAAATTTAAGCCCTAGAACAGAGACCTTCCCTCAGTAGGCATTCAAAATACATTTATCATTTTAAATGCTTTATTATTTCAACATCATCACCTTAAAAAATCAATATCTTACAGCAGCATTCTGTTGAATTTCTGAAATCACAAATATGTAAAATTACAAAGCCCTGCGAAAAAAATGTAAAGGAAGAAGGATTCCAGCAATCAAATACAAAAACTCATCTAGTACTTGTAGATACATTTTCTATACAACACATTAAAAATCCAGGAAGACTTTTGAACTTACACATTTTTTTCTTTCACTCAGGGCTTTGAAACTTTCTTCTATACCTTCACTCCTTCTTAACTTCCAGGCACACAACCGATTTGGATGCCAAAAACTGTTCCTTTACATACTGTGCTGCTGTCAGGAGATACATTTTATTAAATGACATGAAGGTCTGGTATTTTGTGAAATGATACTAATTAGCTGAGACTCTCCATCAGGACTCTAAAAGCAGGTAGAAAATTGTCACATGAAAAGATCCTCACCTCTATGAATATGTTTCTTAATTAATGTTCTATTAACTGGCTGACAATATTGCATGAGTTTAGTGAACAGTTCTGAATGTAATTAAAAATGTATTAAGTGGCCCACATCTCTGTTGCAATTATAGCTTATCTACCTTTCACATGGGTTGTGGCAGGAAAGGCGGAGGGGGAAAAAAAAATCCATATTTGCCTCTATAATCTGCCTCTCATTTCCATCAAATGGTCCTGGCTTTAATTAACAGAGAGTTAAAATAGTGCAAAGTCTACTTATTGAATGTTTAAAGCACAGAGTCGAGCCTGCTTGTTCTTTATAATGGCAGTCACTAAACTGCCTTGACAACTTTCACTTTTTTTAGTAGCAAAGACTCAGCAGAGGACTGATTCAGGCACAGCACCAGTAAACCAAAGGAGTAGCTCTGCATATTAGAAATGGAAAATCAGGTCAGGAAATCAACGTAATAGTTTCCAGTGAAGATGATTTGGCTTTTTTTTTTTTTTTTTTTTTTTTTTTTGAGATGGAGTTTCGCTCTTGTTACCCAGGCTGGAGTGCAATGGCGCGATCTCGGCTCACCGCAACCTCCGCCTCCTGGATTCAGGCAATTCTCCTGCCTCAGTCTCCCGACTAGCTGGGATTACAAGCACACGCCACCATGCCCAACTACTATTTTGTATTTTTAGTACAGACGGGGTTTCACCATGTTGACCAGGATGGCCTTGATCTCTTGAGCTCGTGATCCACCCGCCTCAGCCTCCCAAAGTGCTGGGATTATAGGCTTGAGCCACCGCGCCCGGCCAAGTCTCATTTTTCACTTGTTGATACTGATTTATCAAAATCTGGTATAACTCATGACGTAGACAGCAGAGAAATCTGGAATTTGAAGCACTGCATAGTTATGCAGGAGTAGCCTAACTCTTAGAATAAAAGACATTATATAACTGTGTGGAACCAGGTATATATATTTTTCCCTCGGACATTAATGTTTCTATTCTAGAACAAACTTCATTGTCTCTTTTTTGTTTCTGTTAGGGAAGGCAGCTGAAAGTATCAAACACACCTACACATATCTCTGAAGTCCCACAATATTTTGTCTCATACACTAAGAATATAATTACATTAAAATGATGAAATTCAAAGTTATACATTCTGAAATTGCTCTATTTCTAAGGTTATGCAAACATTCGATTACTTATATATTACTTTGAAAACTGACCTACTATCTGATTAGATGAGTGTTGGCAGATACAACTAATGAGAATTTGAATATAAGTAGGTACAGAATGAACCACATAATGGTGGAACGCATATACAACCATAGTCTCCTGAGATTTTCATGGAGCTGAAAAATTCCTACCACCTAGTAACGACATAGCCAACATAATGCCATAGCACAACATATTACTCACATGTTTGTGATGATGCTGGTGTAAACAAGCCTGTCATATAAAAGTATATGATATGCAATTATGTACAGTACATAATACTGGATAATGATAATAAATGAATATGTTACTGGTTTATATATTTACTATACTATACTTTTTATTGTTATTTTAGAGTGTACTCCTTCTACTTATATTTTAAAAGTTAACTGTAAAACAGCCTCAGGCAGGTCCTCCAGGAGGTAGTCTAGAAGAGGATACTGCTGTTATAGGAGATTACAGCATCACACATGTTATTGCCCCTGAAGACCTTCCTGTGGGATAAGATGTGGAGGTGGAAGACAGTAATATTGATCATCCTGACCCTGTGGAGGCCTATGCTAATGTGTGTGCTTGTGTCTTAGTTTTTAACAAAAAAAGTTTAAAAAGTAAAAAACAAATTAAGGCAAAAATAGAAAAAGCTTGTAGAATAAGACTATAAAGAAAGAAAATGTTTTTGTACAGCTCTACAATGTGTTTTGAGCTAACTATTATTACAAAAGAATCACAACGTTCAAAAATAACATTTATAGGGTAAAACAATTATAGTAGGCTAAGGTTAATTTACTAAAGAAATAAAAGTATTTTTCATGAATTCACTATAGGATAAGTTTACAGTATTTATTAAGTCTATAGTCATGTACAACAATGTCCCAGGTCTTCGAATTCACTCAAACCTCACTCACTGACTCACCCAGAGTAAATTTTAGTCCCACAAGCTCCATTCACAGTAAGTGGCCTAGATAGGTATACCATTCTTTGTTTAATTTTTAAACCATGTTTTTACTCTATAATTTTTATGAGTAATTATAGTTAGATACATAATACTTAACATTGTGTTAAAATTGCCTACAGTGTTTAGTACAGAAACCTGCTGTACAGGTTTGTTCACATAATGACAAGATCGCCTAACAATGCATTTCTTAGAATATATTCCCATTGCTATGCTGCACAGGTATCTGTATCTTATTTTGTGTCCTCCTCATTATCAATAAATTATTATTTTATTCATTTTCACAAATGAAGTCATTAAATGAATTCTTGAGAATAGGGCTCTTTATAGTCAAAATTAGTCTGGTATCTGAAAAAGCCTTAAATTTTGAAAGAAGAATTTATATGAACTTTGAATTTCTATTTAAAAGAAAAAAATGCATATACAATGATAACTCAAGTACTGTTAACAAAAAAATTCTAACAAATGAGAACAAAAATTCCGGCCTAACTTGAGCTTGGATTTACCTCCCTATTCTGTCCTGTAGCCATCTCTTAATGATGAGTCAATCAATATTCACTGGACTTAGTCATGAGCCACTCTTACTTCTTTTCCATTTAAATGTTTAAGAAATAACTGAATTTAAGTGAAAACTGAGGAATCACACAAAATGGAGGAGGTGGTTCTGTACCCAGAAGATTGGAAACTCAGTTCCCAGGGTCAGAATTAGTAACACATGTGACTGCCTATAAAAAGTCAACCTAATAGACTAGAGCCAAAAGGCATCAACCAGAAAGAATGACTTACAATACCATTTATTAGCTAACAACTCCCAACTTTGCCTCTAGCCTAGGTTTTGTACTGAGCCCCTCATGTATCCAATGATCTTGGTAAATCCACTTTTGTGTCTCACCAATATCTCATCTCAACATGTTCAGAAGTAAATCCTTGAATTGTAACTCCTAAAAATCAAAGTTTCTCCTACCTCAATAAATTAGGCTAAATCTATACAAATGCTCAAAATAAGACTGAAAGATATTTTTTAAACCCCTGGGTACCTAGCCACCCATATTCATTCACAAGCTATTATAAAATTTGATACAAAATATATAGCTCAAATGGATACACTTCTCTCTCCTGCCACCATTAGAGTCTAAGCCACTATTATCTCTAGTCTGGACTAGGGTTATAAATTCAGACAGTAGAAACTAAGTTAGAAATTCCAACAAGGTAAAAATTGTAAGTGTTGAGACACACTGCTTCTCTAAACTGAGACAGATAAATAATAAATAAAGTATAAAAATTATTGTAAAGGTCTAGATGAGGAAAAACATGACAAACATTTACAGGGATCAACACACAAAAGAAACTCCAAGTGTGAGCAAGGCTAAAGCCAAATACATATTGGTCTCTGTGTTCAAAATGAGGCAGAGGTGCCTGGGAGTTCAGGTTTATGTGGTAATAGAAACTAAGGATTCCAAGTGAGACAGTGATCCAGAGGTAAACCAATGTTTGAAGCCAGGAGCTATAGCAGGACTCTATTACAGGAAAGAAGAATCACAGAAGCCTATGCAGACCACTACCAGGGACTACAGAAGGCTTCAAGTCTGCTGCTGGGATTTCTAATACAATCACTAGAACTAGGAAAAATGGATGGGTAAAAATGTGAGTTAGAAGGAACTCTAACTATTTAAAAAAATGAATTATATCCAGGGATAAAAGTAGGGTTCTCGAATATGACCTGACAAAAATATTTACAAAGTACTACAGCTGATATCACAGTTAATGGTAAATATTATTTCTTCCAGAGATCAGTGTCTGTTAGACAAGATTTTTTTGTAAGCAACATGGTAACATTAATCCTAGCTATGTCAATAACACAAAAAAATAGGACAAACAATAAAATGAAAGGCATAAATATTGGAAAAGAATACCTACAGCCTCTGCCAGTCAAAGATTACATGAATTTGTCCATAGAAAATACAGCAAAATATTTAGAGAAACCTAATGGAATTGACAAAAAAAATTTAGCAAGGTTACTGAATATAAGATAAATAAACAATGTTGTATTTCATTTCCGTAAATTAGTTACAAACAATTTAGGAAACATAACTGACCTATGATGTAATTAGAATTGCACAAATAATATAAAATACCTAGGAATAAGTTTAATTAGAAACAAGCAAATATCCTCACAAACAAAGAAAGCATTTCTAAAAACAATTTTAAAAGCTCTAAATAAATGAAGAAATGTACAATATTCATGAGTAAACTATTAAATGTGTTAAGGATGCCAATTTTTTAAAAATTGAATAATATAATCAAAATAATCCCAATCAAAATATAGCCACAATTTGTGTGGAAATTATCAAGGTTATTCCAAAACTTATTTGGAAATTCAAAGGCATATGAACGGTCAAGTTAATACTGAAGTAGAAGAACAAACTTAGAGAGTGTGAAGTACCAGAAGCCAACACATACTATTAATTTATTTTTAAACAGTGTGGTATTGATGCAAGATTCACAGATAGGATAATGAAACAAATTAGAAATCCCACAAACAGACTCATACATCTCTAAGGAAAAGAAAGGAAAACAGTTTTATACATGCATAGGAATACTCCTGATCAATGAAAATATACCAACAACTATATAAAGATATTAATCAGGCCGGGTGGGGTAGCTCACGACTGTAATCTTAGCACTTTGGGAGACCAGGCTGGCAGGTCACCTGAGGTCAGGAGTTCGAGAACAGCCTGACAAACATGGAGAAACACTGCCTTTACTAAAAATACAAAATTAGCTGGGTGAAGTGACACACGCCTGTAATCCTAGCTACTCAGGAGGCTGAGACAGGAGAATCACTTGAACCCAGGAGACAGAGGTTGAGGTGAGCCGAGATTGTGCCATTGCACTCCAGCTTGGGCAATAAGAGTGAGACTCTGTCTCAAAAAAAAAGATATTAATTAAAAGAAGCAATATATAAAATATTATATAAGGTATGACATCATTTATAGAATGTAGCAAATAAGTAAACTTAAAATACATAGTTATGCATAAATAGATTGTAAAAATATTTTTAAAATAGGTCTATCTTTGCCACAACAGCCAGTGACAACCTCTAGCTATGATGAAGAATAAATTTAAAAAAAAGAACATACACACAAAAATTAAACATAAAGGGAAAAAATAAACTTGCTTTAAAATTTATTTTACTGTTAATTAAATCTATAGAGTAAGACAAGGTATAGAAAGACATATAACAAAATAATTTATAATCAGAGTATATATTCATACAAATCAATTACAAAAAGAAAGAAACCCTAACTAAAAAGGCCAAAATAGTAAAAAAGTAATCTGAAAAAGGAGAAATTCCAAATGACATATAAAAAACAAAAGTATGCTCAACTTCATTAGTCATTAGTGAAAATTAAATCCAAAACGAGATTTATAAACACAGTGATTGAACAATATGACTAAAAATAGAAACTGATAATACAGTGTTAGTGAGAATACAAGGCAGCTGGAACTTTCATATGCTCATGATGCAAGTGTAAGCTGAAATGACTGCTTTGGATCTCAGTGGTTTCCTACTGTGGTTGAACATAAGCAAACATTATGATCAATTACATTTCTAAATATATATATTTTAGAAAAGTGTCCACACACACCAAGAGTTACATAGAATAATGTTCATAACACTGTTAATAATAATAATCCAAGACTAGAAAACATGTGTCTTTTAACCAACATTTAAAACATAAATTTTTGGTATAGTCACACGACAGAATACAATATAGTAAGAACAATGAATGAATGAAATATAACTGCATGCAACATCAGAGATGGACATTATAAATATAATGATGAGTAAAAAAAGATACGGAACATTCTAGTTAGTACAAATTTTTAAAACAAGCAAAAGTTAATTACAAAACTTAGAAGAGAAATGTTTAGGTAGCCAAAAATAAAAATGTAGCAAGGAAATGATCAAACCAAGCTAGTGCTTACCTTTGGAGAGGATGAAGGATGGAGGATATACGGATTATGCAGGGCCATCAGAGGGCTTTGAAAATATCAGCATATGATACCACTTAACTTTGATATTATTTGTGTAAGTATTCTTATATAATAAATAATGAAGCTCTTTATTTTATTCGATAGCTTTTATAAAGCTACAGTATTTTAATTAAAAATATAATAGGCCAATGTTCCTCTTGGAAGTATCCAACTGAACAAGACCATGTCCTAGGTTCATACTCTAAACTAAACAAACCAAAATAAGGAGTGAGAATTTTCTAGCCCTTTCCTGATACAAGGGCAGATGCCTCGTAGTTACAAAGGACCTGGAGAGGCTAGATTACAGGTAATGAAATCAGTGTAGTGGTGCACAAACATCAATCTAAAAAATAGAATGCAAGATGCAGTACATATAATAAAAGTAAACTTATTTTGTGAAACGTTTTAATGTTTATTTGTACACATTTACACACAGACATGTGCTGAGGAACCAGGGTATATATATTTCTCAGCATAGCATAGGGGAAAATGTTGATAAATACTGCTATACTGCATGAGAAGAGTACCATCAATTAAGCTCATATTCCCATTGGATAGTAACTTTTAATTAATATTTGAGACAGAATATAAACTATTCTGTAAAAGAAAATATATATCTAAAAATAGTAGAGCATGGTGGTGTGTGCCTGTAGTCCTAGCTGCTAGGAGGATTGTGTGAGTCCAGGAAGTTGAGGCTGGAGTGAGCTGTGATTATTCTACCCCACTCCAGCCTGCTTGACAGAATGAGACCTTGTCTCAAAAAAAGATATGTATATATTCTTTTTTAGATTTATATATACATGTAAACATATCTGATTTATATGTATGTATGTATGTGTATATATATATAATGCATACTATTTCAGGGGAGAAAGCATGAAATTTTTAGGATGGAAGCTTATTAATAATTATCATTTAAGTGTCTAAGCTTAAAAATTTTCAAAAGTCATATGGAGGGGAGTTGACAATTTTCTGACACAGGATAACGAGCAAGAATCTTAAGGATGATGTAAAAATAACATTATTTCAGGCAATTAATTACAACACAGCAAAGGCATGCATGCTTGAAAATAATGAGTTCACAGTTTATCAGAAATTATCACTTCCAACATACATTCTCAGGTAAGTATTCAGTGAGTTTTGAAACATTCTACATGATATTAAATTCTGGAGTTGTGTTATTTCTAAAGAGTGAGTTAGGAACTTATTTCACTAGTAGTAATGATTTTTTGGTGGTATACACTGGCTTGTGAAATTACAGAGCAGATAAAATCCAGTTAGTGCTTTTTGATAGTTAGAAATCATGACAGTAACTGGAAGGAAATACAAGTGGAGGCTGGAAAGTTTTCCTTACCTACTCAAGGGAAAGAGTGACTGATTTGAAGAATGAATTATTTTTCTTAGAGACTAAACTACCTTTTAAATACAGAGGAACTTTTAAATAGAGAGGAACTCCCTAATTCTTAGATTTCTAGGGAGAGGTATCTTTGTCAGGTCCATATGAGAATGTTGCCAAATATTGCTTAATCATGTTCATGAGAACATTAAGAAGCAGAAAGGAGCACAGCCTTCCCAGAATCGCCATTAAAGCAGTCCATAATCCATTAGTAAATACCTGAATTAAAGGACAGGCAGTACCATTCATTACCTGTGTCAGGTTGCACAAGACACCATCCAAACTAAATTAGCCCTCGCCTAACAAATTTAATACGTATCAATGAAAGATAAAGCACATGACAATGTATGTTAAACTATACAAAACTCATAAATGGATCATGTTTTATTTAATTTTTTCTTTTTCTCTTTCCCTTTAAAATTTGTGCCTAATGAGAATATTATATCCAAATATTTAACTCAATCATTTACAAACACCAAATACTTTCATATACATCATGTCTTTAGATTTATTCTCAAACAATGCTGCAAGAAAGGCAAATGCTTTATTCACAATGTGTAGAAGAGGAAGCAAAAAAATTTTTTAATGTAAAATATGTCTTTAAAAAAAATCATCAGGCAACTATACCAGAGAGTAGATTGAGAATATGTTTCATATCTATCTCTGCTAAATCCTCATAAAATGAAAATGAAGACATAAAATATAACAAATTAATAAATCTACAGCAATATTAAGAATGAGAATGGGAACTTCAATATATCAAGTATTCTAAAATTTTTCTAGAATACATAGATAACATGGAAGAATTTTAGTCTACAACAAAAGAGAGCTTTTTATTGGCCTTGGGAGCCATTCATTTTAGTGATAAAAAGTGGGAGTCTCTAAACTCAAAGCTGTCAAGCTTACATAGGAATGGTGGTTGTGTAGAAATCAAGAAGAGCAATTGATTTTTTTTCAACCGGGATAGTTGCTTAAATTACTCTCCTATCTCTTCTGAATTTTGAGTCAGCAGAGTGTTTTTCCTCAGGCCAAAACATAAGTACTGTTCCCTAAAGAAATAGAAGAAAAAAGGAAGAAAGAAAGAAAAAAATTTTCTTTGGAAAAAGTAGAGCTGCTGATGTGAGTCTTGTTGCAGAAAAAAAGGCTCTTTTTAATAATAGTGTGAAAATCATTTAAAAGTAGTCTCATTTCCGAATTTCTACTTATACACCATCAGGGAAGTGCAGCCATCACACTTTAAAAGGTCAATTGGAGAAATGGGTCTGAACCAGGCTACCAGCCTCTGATAGCCACTTATATTAAGTATGCTATTGTTTTCAAAGACAAATCTGAGTTTTGAAAATAATAACAAAACCAACAAAGGTTAAGAATTTTTTTAAAAAAGAAATGATTGTGCATTAAAAAAATCTACAAATTTGGAGATGATAAGAAAATATTTCAAGAAAGATTTTTTAAAAGATTAGCGATATTTTATGAAAATATGTGGGTTATACAGTTCTACCTCTGGAAAGAAAGAACTGATAGAGAGTTCCCCTCTTACCATAAATAATGAAAAAATGAATAACATATATTAAATGATGTTTTTCAGACTTTTGGACATCAGCCAGAACAAAACTGTGACCTTTGCAAGAAGAAAAACAAATGGCAACTTAAGTGTATTAGAACTTTCTGCCTAGAGACAATTTATTGACCAAGGCATAGAAAGGTTGTCCAAACACAGTGTGATGGGCTCATTTTGTTGAGGAGATATCAAGCAAAGTTCAGGATGGACAAGATAGCTAGAGTCTAAAGAAAGGACTAGTAAATAAAAATTAATACATAGAGAAATAACTCCATGAATCTGCAAAGGAATTGTATTGAATGTTCACCTGAATAGTCACCTGGGTTTGATGGGTAGAAACAGTAGGGCAAGGCCAGGAAGAACAGCCAGGAGCTGCAATGAGGACAAATCCCACACAGACATAAAAGACATCTGAAATTTGACCAAAAAGTGTGCTCATAATTAAGACCTAAACACTAAGATGAATTATAGACACTCAAAAAGTGTGAAGCATTTGCAGTAGGGTTAAATTTGTCCTAAAGTAAAAACAACACTGGACCTGTCGTAACAAGCTTATAAAAAATAAGCCTTAACATCCAAATAGGAAAAGAGGAAGTGAAACAAACTATCTCTTTGTAGATGAGAAAATTTTCCACCTCGAAAATCCCATAGTCCCTGCACAAAGGCTCCTAGATCTGATTAATCAATTCAGCAAAGTTTCAGAATACAAAATCAATGTACAAAAATCAGTAGCATTTCTATACACCAATAACATTTAGGCTGAGAGCTAAATCAGTAACACAACACTTTCACAATAGACACACAAAGAAAATGGAATAGGATACCTAGGAATACAGCTAATGCAGGAAGTAAAAGATCTCTACAAAGAGAATTTAAAAACACTACTGAAAGAAATCAGAGACAATATAAACAAATAGAACAAATATTCCATGCTCATGGATAGGAAGAATCAATTCTGTTTAAAATGAACATACTGCCCAAAGTAATTTACAGACTCAATGTCGTTACTATCAAACTACTAATGACATTTTTACAGAATCAGAAAATATTATTCTAAAATTTATTTAGAACCAGAAAGAGTTCAAATAATAAAAGCAATACTAAGCAAAATGAATAAACCCAGGGGCACCACACTACCTGATTTCAAACAATATTATGAGTCTATAGATAGACACATAGACCAATGGAACAGGTTAGAAAACCCAGAAGTAAAGCTGCACACCTGCAACCATCTAATCTTCAACAAAGCTAACAATAAGCAAGCAATGGGAAAAAGATTCCTTATTTAATGAATGGTGCTAGGATAACTGGCTAGTCATATGAAGAAGACTGAAACTGGACTGCTGTCTTTCACCTTATAAAAATATCAACTCAAGATAAATTAAATACTTAAAAGCAAAATCTAAAACTATTAAAACCTGGATTCAGTCAGATTTAAGGGGTTATGGAGGGAAATAGTAAAAACACTAGAAGCAAACCTAGAAAATAGCATTCTAGACATTGACATCAGCAAATATTTAATATGGAAGACACCAAAAACCATTGCAACAAAAACAAAACAAAACAAAAAGACAAGTGGATTCTAATTAAACTAGAACTTCTGTCCAGCAAAAAAACAATCAGTAGAATAAACAGACAACTTATACAACAGGAGAAAATGTTTGCAAAGTATGCATCTGACAAAGGTCTAATATCCAGAAATGATAAGAAATGTTAAAAAAAAAAAAAAGGAAAAAAACAAAAAGACTTCAATCTAGTATCCAGAATCTATAGGAAACTTTTAAAAAGAAAATAAACAAATGGAAAAATATTCCATGCTCATTGTTAGGAAGAAACAATATCATAAAAATGGCTATGCTGCCCAAAGTAGTTTACAGATTCAATGCTATCCGCCTCAAACTACTATTGACGTTCTTCACAGAACTGGAAAAAAAAACCATCTTAAACTTCATATAGAACAAAAAAAAGCCTGCATAGGCAAGACAATCCTAAGCAAAAAGAACAAAGCTGGTCCATACTATCTGACTTCAAAGTATACTATAAAGCTAAAGTAATCAAATAGCATGGTACTGGTACCAAAACAGAGATATAGACCAATGGAACAGAACAGAGGCCTCAGAAGTAACACCACACATCTCCAACCATCTGATCTTAGACAAACCTGACAAAAACAAGCAATGCAAAAAGGATTCTCTGTTTAATAAATGGTGTTGGGAAAAAACTGGCTAACCATGTACAGAAAGCTGAAAATGGACCCCTTTCTTACACCTTATACAAAAATTAACTGAAGATGGATTAGATTTAAACACAAGACCTAACACCATAAAAATCCTAGAAGAAAACCTAGGCAATATCATTCAGGACATAGGCATAGGCAAGGACTTCATGACTAAAACACCAAAAGCAATGGCAACAAAAGCTGAAATAGACAAATGAGATCTAATTAATCTTAAGAGTTTCTGCCAATCTCTGCAATGTGTAATTCACCAATGTAGCAAACCTGGACTTGTAACCCCTGAACCTAAAATAAAAGTTGGAGAGGAAAAGACAAGCCTTGAAAGAATCAACCTGATCCACTAGTCAATAAACTCTAGCTGTTAAAACTTCTTTAAAAGAAGAAAAAGGAGTCCAAACATTAAAAAATGTAACATTAAGTGCTGTATAGAATGAAAATTTATCACATTGAAAAAGTGATACAAAAGAATACATAAGTAGAAAGAAAAGCAGTGAATAGAAAATTAAAGAAACATAAGTGACAGAAAACATGGAAATACTGGAGACAATCACTTCATAAAGCTATTATACATATGCTCAAGAGTTTAAATAAATACATAAACAGCATAGACTACAGACATGGAAAGTACAAATGAGGTAAAAAAGCAAAACTTCTATAGCTGAAAAACACAATATCTGAAGTAAAAAATTTAATGAATATAATCAAAAGTAGATTAGACATCAACAAAGAATCAGTGAGATTTTAGATGATATTAGAACTTTTCACCAAAAATAAACCACAAAGAGAAAAAAATGATAAATATTAACAAAATCAGTAAATTGTAAGACAATATCATGTGATCAAACATAAGGTAAAAGAAAAATGTTTGATGATGGCCTAGTTTGTTTCAAATATGATATTTAAAATGTTAAAGCAGAATGAATATAAAGAAAACCAAGACATCCAAAACAGGATACATATAAATAAAACCACCTCCACAAGCAAACACAGAATTCAATTGTCGAAAAGTAGCAATATAAAAAATCATTAAGGCTAACATAATAAAAGAAAGATATTGCATATTCAAAGGAACAAAGATAACACTGAAAACAGACTTATAAAAAATGTAAGCTAGAGGTATTAAAGCAAAACATTTACCCAATGAAAATTGTCTTCAAAAAGAAATTGAGATAAAGAAGCTTCTAGAAAAACAAAAGTTGAGAGAGGGTATCACCAGAAGACCTATACTTTGATAAACATTAAGGCAAATTTTCAGGCATAAGGAAACTATACCAGGTAGAAAAGAATAAATAAGGTCAGAAAGAGTAAATATGTACATAAATATTAGAGAACTTTTTACTTTTGAAAATGTCTTTAGAAGTTAATTGTTCAAAGTGAAAGCAGACTGGGAACAGTGGCTCATGCCGGTAATCTCAGCCCTTTCAGAGGCTGACGTAAAAAAAAACTATTTGAGCTCAGGAGTCTGAGACCAGCCTAGGCAATATGGTGAGGTACCATCTACACAAAAAAGTTTTTTAAATCGCCAAGTGTGGTGGTGGTGTGCATCTGTTGACCTAGCTACCTTGGAGGCTGAAGTGGGAGGATTGCTTGAGCCCAGAAATAAAGGCTGCAGTAAGCCACATCAAGCTAGTTCACTCCAACCTTGGTGACAGAGAGCCTGTCTCAAAAAAAGAAAAAGCAGTGAAAGCAGTAACCATGTAATTATGTGTTTAATACACTCATAGAAATAATATTTATAATATAAAAGACAAAAATGGGAGAAGAAGATAAAATAACTGTTTCAAAATTCCATCATTTTACATGAAGTGGTAGAATATTAACTGAAATTAGATTGTGATAAGTTAAAGATGCATAGAGTAAATCATAGAACTCTCCATTATAAAGTAACATATATACTTTCAGAAAGATGGAATAGACTTGCTTTTTCCTATTCTTTCTACTAAGTACAGCTAGATACCCTTAGCATTATAAATAAAACAAACCTAAGAAAACTGGCAAAAGTGAAGAGAAGATAGGGCAGCTCATAACTTGGGGAACAACATGGTAATGAGTTATTTGGCTCCTGGGGTTTTCTTTTTACCTTCTATATCCTAGACTGAAGATCAAAGAAGCTGGCCACCCAGAAACACTAATGGACACAGACAAATTAAAAAGGGAAAGTAGACAAGAAAAGTCAGCTTTTCTTAGCTAAAGGATCAGAAAAGAGGCAGTCTAGACTGATACAAATCTTTAGATAAAATCCACTCTTATCCACAAAATAAAATAAAATATGGCTGTCATCTAAAACTCACTAATAAAGTATAAGTGGAGAGCACAATTCCACTTTTCTCAAGCATTAGTGAAGTATACCTAAGCCCCCACAAGGGTGATGTTGGAGAAGAATGAGTGAGAAGATAGAATGCTCAACTCCGTTGAGTAGTGGCACTCCATGATACCAGTGGAGACCACAAGAGGAGCCGGACTTCAGCTTCAATCCAGTGGTACTTAGGAACTCCTCCCCTTTTTTGCTGGGATGGTATCAGCAGAGTTTTAGTGGAGAGCCTAAAATTCCACCTCACTAGCAGTAATAAAGACTCCCTCTCACTTACTAGTTAGAGTAGTATTCATGGAGGCCAACAGGAGAACCTGGATCTCCAGTCCTACATGGCAGTAACAAAAAATGACCCCATTTATCCATCAGAGAAGTGCCAGAGTTGGCCATCTATGAAGTGTGCAAGTAGTACACAAGGCTACGCCCTTACTTCTGACAACAACTCCAAGTTTAGAGATGTTCAAGACCACCCTCTTATAATACCAGTTGAAAGTTGAAATGTTAAGGGAAGCCATTAGGAACTTCTATGGACACTCCAGCACTCTGGCTCAGATACTGCACTTTTCCCACGGTCTTCACAACCTGCAAGTCAGGAGATTCCCTCCAATGCTTACAACACCAGCACCCCAGGCTTCCTGCACAAGACTGGCCATTTTAGCTGCAGTGGGTTTTTGTTTAGTTTTATTTTCTCATACTCCAGCGGCACCTGGAATGCCAGTGAGACAGAAATGATCATTCCCCTGAAAAAAAGGGGGGCTGAAGCAAGAGAGCCAAGTGCTCTGGCTTGGCGAGTCCCACCACCAGGAACACCAGCAAGCTAAGATCCACTGGCTTGAAATTCTTGCAGCCAGCACAGCAGTCTGAGCTCAACCTGGGACATTTGTGCTCAGCGAGGGGGAGGTGCGCCCGCCATTACTGAGGCTCCTGTAAGAGGTTCTAACATTGCCTGTGTAAACAAAGAGGCTGGGAAGTTTACACAGCAACTGGGCAGAGCCCAGGGCAGCTCAGCAAGGCCTCTGCACGCAGACTGTGACTAGTCTCCCTTCTTTCTGGGCACAGCATCTCTGAAAAAAGGCAGCAGCCCGTCAGGGACTTATAAATAAAGCCCCCACCTTCCTGGGACAGAGCACCTAGGAAAAGGGGCAGTTTTGGGTTCTGCTTCAGCAGACTTAAATGTTCCTGCCCAGTAGCTCTGAAGGGAGCAATGAACCTCCTAGCAAAGCACTGATAAGGGACAGACTGCATCCCCAAGTGGCTCCCTGACCCCCAGTTATCCTGACTAAGAAATACCTCATACAGGAGAGCTCTGGCTGATATCTGGCAGGTACCCTCCTGGGATTAAGCTACAAGAGGAAGGAAGAAGCGGCAATCTTTGCTGTTCTGAAGCCCACCTGGGTGATTCCCAGGCAAGCAGGGTCTGGAATGGACCTCCAGCAGACCTGCAGCAGAGGGGCCTAACTGTTAAAAGGAAAATTAAAACAGAAAGAAATAGCTTCAACATCAACAGAAAAGATGTCCACTCAGAGACCCCACCCAAAGTCACCAACTACAAACACCAAAGGTAGATAAATTCACAAAGAGGCAAAGAAACCAGAGCAAAAAGACTGAAATCACCAAAACCCAGAACGCCTCTTCTCCTCCATCACAACTCCTCACTAGCAAGGGAACAAAACTAGATGAAAAATGAATTTGATGAATTGACAGAAGCAGGCTTCAGAAGGTGGGTAATAACAAACTTCTTCAAGCTAAAAAGGCATGTTGTAACCCAATGTAAAGAGACTAATAACCTTGAAAAAAGGTTAGACAAAATGCTGACTAGAATAACCAGCATAGAGAAGAACATAAACAACTTGATGGAGCTGAAAAACACAGCATGAGAACTTCGTGAAGCATACGCAAGTTTCAACAGCCGAATGAATAAAGCAGAAGAAAGGATATCAGAGATTGAAGATCAATTCAATGAGATAAATTGAGAAGGCAAGATTAGAGAAAAAAAGAGTGAAAAGAAATGAACAAAGCCTTCAAGCAATACTGTTTTATGTGAAAAGACCAAATCTATGTTTGATCAGTGTACCTGAATGTGACAGGGAGAATGAAACCAAGTTGGAAAACACTCTTCAGGATATTATTCAGGAGAACTTCCCAAACTTGCAATGCAGGCCAACATTCAAATTCAGGAAATACAGAAACACCATAAAGATATTCCTTAAGAAGAGCAACCCCAAGGCATGTAATCATCACATTCACCAGCATTGACATGAAGGAAAGGATGTTAAGGGCAGCCAGAGAGAAAGGTCAGGTTACCCACAAATCGAAGCCCATCAGACTAACAGTGGATCTCTCTACAAGCCAGAAGAGAGTGGGGGCCAATACTCAACATTCTTAAAGAAAATAATTTTCAACCCAGAATTTCATATCCAGCCAAGTGAAGGAGAAATAAAATCCTATACAGACGAGCAACTGCTGAGAAATTTTGTCACCACAAAGCCAGCTTTACAAGAGCTCCTGAAGGAAGCACTAAACATGGAAAGGAACAACCAATACCAGCCACTCCAAAAATATACCAAATTGTAAAGACCATTGACACTACGAAGAAACCACATCAACTAACAGGCAAAACAACCAGCTAGCACAAAAAGGCAGAATCAAATTCACACATAACAATATTAACCTTAAATGTAAATGGGCTAAATGCCCCAATCAAAAGACACAGACTGGCAAATTGGATAAAGAGTCAAGACCCATTTGTGTGCTGTATTCAGGAGACCCATCTCATGTGTAAAGACACATATAGCCTCAAAATAAAGGATGGAGGAAGATTTACCAAGCAAATGAAGAGCAAAAAATAGCAGGGGTTGCAATCCTGGTATCTAATAAAACAGACGTTTAACCAACAATTATCAAAAGAAACAAAGAAGGGTATTACATAATGGTAAAGGAATCAATGCAACAAGAAGAGCTAACTATCCTAAATATATATGCACCAATAAAGAGCACCCAGATACATAAAGCAAGTTCTTAATGACCTACAAAGAGACTCAGACTCCCACACAATAATAGTGAGAGACTTTAACACTCCATTGTCAATATTAGATAGATCAACAAGACAGAAAATTAACAAGGATATCCAGGACTTGGACTCAGATATGAACCAAGTGGACCTAATAGACATCTACAAACCTCTCCACACCAAATCTACAGAATATACATTCTTCTCAACACCACATTGCACTTACTCTAAAATTGAACACATAATTGGAAGTAAATCACTCCTCAACAAATGCAAAAGAATAGAAATCATAACAGTCTCTCAGACCATGGTGTGATCAAATTAGAATCAGGATTAAGAAACTTACTCAAAACTGCACAACTACATGGAAACAGAACGACCTGCTCCTGAATGACTAATGGATAAATAATGAAATTAAGGCAGAAATAAAGACATTCTTCAAAACCAATGAGAACAAAGACACAATGTACTAGAATCTCTAGGACACATTTAAAGCAATATCTGTGGTGAAATTTATAGCCCTAAGTGCCTACATGAGAAGTGAGGAAGTATCTAAAATTGATACCCTAATGTCATAATTAAAAGAACTAGAGGAGCAAGATCAAACAAATTTAAAAGCTAGCAGAAGACAAGAAATAACTAAGATCAGAGCAGAACTGAAAGAGATAGAGAGAGAAAAAAACCTTCAAAAAATCAATAAATCCAGGAGCTGGTTTTTTGAAAAGATAAACAAACTAGATAGACTGCTAGCCAGAATAATAAAAAATATAAGACAGAAGAATTAAATAGATGCAATAAAAAATGATAAAGGGGGTATCACCACCAATCCCACAGGAAAACAAACTACCATCAGAGATTATTGCAAAATCCTCTATGCACATAAACCAGTAAATCAAGAGAAATGGATAAATTCCTGGACACTTACATCTTCCCAAGACTAAACCAGGAAGAAGTTGAATCCATTCCTACATAGACCAATAATGAGGCCTGAAATTGAGACAGCAATTAATAGCCTACCAACCAAAAAAATTCCAGGACACAGACAGGTTCACAGCAGAATTCTACCAGATGTACAATAGGAGCTGGTACCAATCCTTCTGAAACTATTCCAAACAATACAAAAAGAGGGAATCCTCCCTAACTCATTTTATAAGACCAACATCACCCTGATACCAAAACCTGGCAGGCACACAATTAAAAAAAAAATCAGGCCAACATCCGTGATGACCATTGATGTGAAAATCTTCAGTAAAATACTGGCAAACTGAATCCAACAGCACATCAAAAAGCTTATCCATCATGATCAAGTCAGCTTCATCCCTGGGAGGCAAGGGTGGTTCAACATACACCAATCTATGAATGTAATCCATCACATAAACAGAACCGAAGACAGAAAACACATGATCATTTCAATAGACGAAGAGAAGGCCCTCGACAAAATTCAACAGCCCTTTATGCTAAAAACTCTCAATAAACTAGGTATCAATGGAACATATCTCAAAATAATAAGAGGTATTTATGACAAACCCACAACCAATATCATACTGAATGCGTAAAAACTGGAAGCATTCCCTTTGAAAACTGGCACAAGATGAGGATGACTTCTCTCACCACTCCTATTCAACATAGTATTGGAAGTTCTGACCAGGGCAATCAGACAAGAAAAAGAAATAAAGGGTGTTCAATTAGGAAAAGAGGAAGTCAATTTGTCTCTATTTGCAGACAACAATTATGCAGACAACATGACTGAAGACCCCATCATTTCAGCCCAAAATCTCCTTAAGCTGATAAGCAACTTCAGCAAAGTCTCAGGATACAAAATCAATGTGCAAAAATCACAAGCATTCCTATACATCCATAGCAGACAAACAGAGAGCCACATCATGAGGGAACTCCCATTGACAATTACTACAAAGAGAATAAAATACCTAGGAATATAACTAACAAGGGATGTGAAGGACCTTTTCAAGGAGAACTACAAACCACTGTTCAGGAAATAAGAGAGGACACACACAGATGAAAAAACTTTCCAAGCTCCTGGTTAGGAAGAATCAATATTGTGAAAATGGCCATATTGCCCAAAGCAATTTATAGATTCAATGCTATCCCCATCAAGCTACCACTGACTTCCTCCACAGAAATGTAAAAACCCACCTTAAACTTCATATGAAACAAAAAAAAGAGTCCACATAGCCAAGACAATCCTAAGCAAAAACAAAAACAAAAACAGTGCTGGAGGCATCATGCTACCTGACTTCAAATTATACTACAAGGCTACAGTAATTAAAACAGCATGGTACTGGTGCCAAAACAGAAATATAGACCAATGGAACAGAACAGAGGCCTTGGAATTAACATCACACATCTATAATCATCTGATCTTTGACAAACCTGACAAAAACAAGCAATGTGGAAAGAGTCCTTATTTAATAAATGGTGTTGGGAGAACTGGCTAGCCATATGCAGAAAGCTGAAACTGGATCCCTTCCTTAGACCTTATACAAAAATTAACTCCAGATGGATTAAAGATTTAAATATAAGACCTAACACCATAAAAACCCTAGAAAAAAAACATGGGCAGTACCATTCAGGATGTAGGCATAGGCGAGGACTTCATGACTAAAACACCAAAAGCAATGGCAACAAAAGCCAAACTAGACAAATGGAATCTAATTAACCTCCAGAGCTTCTGCACAGCAAAAGATACAATCATTAGAGTGAACCAGGAACCAACAGAATGGGAAAATTTTTGCAATCTACTCATCTGACAAATGGCTAATATGCAGAATCTACAAAAAACTTAAATAAATTTACAAGAAATAAACAACCCCATCCAAAAGTGGAAGAAGGATATGAACAGACACTTTTCAAAAGAAGACATTTATGCAGCCAACAAACATGAAAAAAAGCTCATAATCACTGGTCATTAGAGAAATGCAAATCAAAACCACATTGAGATACCATCTCATGCCAGTTAGAATGGCAATCATTAAAAAATCTGGAGACAACAGATGCTGAAGGGAATGTGAAGAAATAGGAATGCTTTTACACTGTTGGTGGGAGTGTAAATTAGTTCAACCATTGTGGAAGACAGTGTGGCAATTCCTCAAGGACCTAGAAATAGAAATACCATTTGAGCCAGCAATCCCATTACTAAGTATATATTAAAAGGATTATAAATCATTCTATTATAAAGACACATGTACACGTATGTTTATTGTAGCACTGTTTACAATAGCAAAGACTTGGAACCAACCCAAATGCCCATCAATGTAGACTGGACAAAGAAAATGTGGCACATATACACCATGGAATACCATGCAGCCATAAAAAAGTATGAGTTCATGTCCTTTGCAGGGACATGGATGAATCTGGAAACCATCATTCTCAGCAAACTGATGCAAGAACAGAAAACCAAACACTGCATCTTCTCACCCATAAGTGGATGCTGAACAGAGAGAACATTTGGACAAAGGGAGGGGAACATCATACTCCGGGGCCTGTTGGGAAGTAGGGGGATTAAGGGAAGGACAGCAGCAGCGGGAAATAGGGAGGGATAACATTTGACGAAATACCTAATGTAGATGATAGGAGGATTGATGCAACAAACCACCATGGTATGTGTATCCCTATGTACGTTCTGCAAACCTACAAATGTGCAAACAAACCTGCACGTTCTGCACATGTACCCCAGAATTTAAAGCATAATAATAATATAAAAAAGAAACAAAAAAGAAAGTTAAAATGTTCACAAGACCACCCTCAGGTTCCATAATTCATTAGAAAAGCTACAAAATTCACTGAACACTATTACACTCTTTAGTAAAGTATATTACTGATAAATAATAAACTATATAGACCAATATTATAGATTATATTATTGAAATCAACCATGGGAAGAGATACATGAGGCTGAGCCCAGAAAAATGCCAAGTGTAGTTCTTCCAATTATCTTCTACCAGTGAGTCATGAACAGAACTTACTTTTTCCAGCAATGATGTGTGACAATAAACACAAAGTGTTGTCCACCAAGGAAGCTTTGAGGCCAGAGTTTTTACTGGCATTCAGTCATGTAGACATTATTGACCACTTGCACAGCAGACTTTAGTTTCCAGCCCCTCTGGAGGCTGAACTGATATTACCTGACCCAAAGTTGCTACCAGAAATGTAAAAAGTTCCAAATAGTTGAAAACAATATATTTCCAGATGACTCATGGATATAAAAGAAAAGTGAAATTAGAAATTATTTTATCTGAATTAAAAGAAAAACAAAGCATCTCAAGAATTGTGAAATGCAGCTCAAGTGGAATAAAGCTAAAATATATGCAAATACACACAGGTGTACATATATATGCAAATCTATGAAATATCCACATATATATGAAGTATCTAGGTATTCTTATAATTAATAAGAAGGCATATTTAGGTGTATATTTTATGCTTTTTTAAATTTTCTGTCTATATTGTCATGTTGTATGAATCCAATTATCTTACAGTGTTATGTCTTAAATAATATTGTGTAATAAAAATGTATACTGGAAACTAAATTTTAATTTTTAAAATCAAATTTTAGACAAGTCATAAATTATTATTTTTTATATTTTATTTTACAATGTTAATAATCTAAAATTTGGGATACTATAAAAACTGAAGTTGGGATGATAGAGGATAGTGAGAGAGAGGGAGAGATGGCAGAAAGTGAGTAAGCAAGAATAAATGTTTCTCTGTTAAAATTATCAAATTATTAAAGTGTTTGATAATAAAACTAAAAGATAAGAGAAAATTATGTGGGTATTTGGCATAGACAAAAACAGAGTAAAGAGAGATCGAGCAGTTTAAGCTAAATTCTCTTTCTCTTAAATAAGTCAATACCTAATAAATAAAGGGATACATAAATAAAACTATGAATACATCATCTAGAGTTAAGGAAGTACTTACAGAACAACAAATTGCTTAAAATAATTACCTCTGGAAAGTGGAATTGGATTCTAGGTAGAAAAAGGTAACTTTTTTCTTTTTTATGCTTCTATACCATGTAGGGGAGAAATCTGAATCTATCTATATATCTACCTCTTAAAGACAACATCCTGGTAGTTTATTGGTAGCTGTTCATTAGAATAAGGTAAGGATTTTCATTTTTTTCAACTAAGAGGGTATTCCACCTGTATCTATCTGTATTAAAACAATAAAAAAGAAAGAGAAAAGAAAACCTTGTCATTGGATGTGCATCTCAAGTTTTTTTTGTTATTATTATTTTAACTTACTGCTGATTTTATCCTCATCTGATTGACAGCAATGTGACTGAATTTTTTATGGGAAATCAATATTAACTATCTACTTCCAAATGACAGGCAAATATACTAAAAGCCCTATGAAAGCCACATTCATGTATCAAAACAAGCAGCCTGTATATCCTGTATATTGCAACATATTTCTATATACAGAAATAGGTATGTGTGTTGCCATATGTGTTCTCACAGTTCTTTAAGCAGTCCTGTTATACATTTAGAAATTCCAGGTATAAATTTACTTTTCAGGACTTAATCCAATTATCAGTGATGTAAATTTAGCTTAATCAAAAGTGTAAAGATGTAATAGATGCTATCAGATACTCAAACACTCAACTTAACAGATAGAAAAGAAAATCTTCCTATGGTATATGGAATATTTCACTTTTCTTCCAGTTGGTTTTAGACTGTGTAATCAGACTTGCATATAAACCTGGTAAGCAATAAAAAAACGGATAAATTCTAGTGAGGCATGTTTTGTATGAGTACTCTTAATTTTCTTTTTGTCTATTTTATAGGTGTGCATTTTTCCTTGAGTCTTATCGCTATTATTAATAGTGTCGATAAGGCTCTTAATATTATAGTGTCATAAGAAAGAGAAATTAAGCAGAAGAGTGGGAAACAGGAACACATAAGCTGTTGTATAACTCCTCCATTGTTCAATTTAAAGAGCATTTTTGGTAAACAGCACATTGTCTTTTGCTTCCATAACTATATATTTGAGAATGACTGACGACTTAACAAATTTGTGTTCCGCAGCCCACAGAGTGAAATGCACTGTGCGCTGCTATGATTGGCCTGGAGGTGTACAATTCATCTCACTTTATAATAGTTTGTGATCAGTTACCCAGTCAGTTTTCTTCTTGGGGCTTCTTATCTAATTTCTCATCTCTTAATTGCTTTATATCTTGTTTGCAGCATGCATTATCAGCCATACTTGTTCCTAAAATGGTGTAACACAGTTTCACTATCTAGGAGAGCTGAAAAAGACTGACAGAAATGTATTCTGTCACAGTCCTGGAGTCTAGAAATCCAAAAGCAAGGTGTTGGCGGCATTACTCTCTGAAAAGTCTAAGGGAGAATCTGTTCCATGTGTTTCCCTTAGATTTTGGTGTGTCAGCACTCCCTGAAAATCTTAGTTTGAAGATGCTTCACTCCAATGTCTGTGACTCTCATTAATGGCCACCTTCTCCTTCTGTCTCTGTTTTTGTGTCTCTTTTACAAGTAATACTGGATTCCTTAATCCAATATGGAGTAGAACCCACCATACTATTATATGGCCTATAATATATAACTAATTATAAATGTAGTGATCTTATTTTCAAATAAAATTATGTTTTGAGCTACTGGGTGTTAGGAATTTAACATAACTTTTAGGAAACAAAATTCAGCACACAACACATTCCCAGGAGGAACATGCCTGCAAATATCCTACTAATATGGTTTGGCTGTGTCTCCACCCAAATCTCATCGGAAACTCTAGCTGCCACAAATCCCACATGTTGTGGGAGGGACCCAGGGGGTGGTAATTGAATCATGGGGCAAACATTTTTCATGCTATTCTTCTGAGAGTAAACAAGTCTCACAGGATCTGATTGTTTAATAAAGGGGAATGTCCCTATACAAGCTCTCTTCTCTTGTTGACTCCATGTAAGATGTGCCTTTCACCTTCCACCATATTGTGAGGCTTCCCCAGCCACGTGAAACTGAGTCCATTAAATGTCACTGTTTCTCAAATTGCCCAGTCTCAGGTATGTCTTTATCAGCAGTGTAAAAATGGACGACACTGTAAATTAGTACCAATAGAATGGGGAGCTGCTGAAAAAATACACCAAAAATTTGGAAGTGATTTTGGAACTGCATACAGACACAGGCTGGAACAGTTTGGAGGGCTCACAAGAAGACAGGAAAATGTGGAAAAGTTTGGAACTCCCTTGTTGAATGGCTTTGACCGAAATGCTGATAATTAAATGGCCAGTGAAATCCAGGCTGACGTTTTCTCAGATGAAGATGAGGAACTTTTTGGGAACTGAAACAGTACTTTGGGATGCCAAAGAGGGAGGATTTCTTGAGCTCAGGAGTTTGAGATCAACCTGGGCAACATGGCAAAACCCTGTCACTACTAAAAATGCCAACGTTAACCCAGCATAGTGGCATACACCTGGACTCTTAGCTACTTGGGAGGTTGAGGTGGGAGGATCACTTGAGTCCAAGAGATGGAGGTTGCAGTGAGCAATAGTTATGCCACTTCATTCCAACCTGGGTAATAGAGCCAGACCATGTCTCAAAAAACATTTTTTTTTTTTACTTTTCTATATTTTCTTTGAACTCTGAGATAACCAACACTTTTCATACCCACTGACTGGCTAAAAAACAGGCAAGTATATTTTATTAGTGTTTAAGAATATCACTAATCCTGCTTTTTTACATTTATTACTTATTCTATATTTGATGTGATTCCCATCTTATTATTGTCTCCATATCTCATTTATATAAATGATATCACACTGTTTTTTATACCATGGCTAGGGATACCATTGCTTAGGTATCTAAAACATAGAAGTAGAAAGTAGGAAGGTGGTCATCAGGGGGTAGGGGTAGGCAGAAATGTGCAGATTCTTTTCTTTTTCTTTCTTTCTTTTTTTTTTTTTTTTTTTTTTTTATTTGAGACTGAGTCTCACTCTGTTGCCAGGCTGGAATGCAGTGGTGTGATCTCGGCTCACTGTAACCTCCGCCTCCTGGGTTCAAGTGATTCTCCTGCCTCAGCCTCCAAGTAGCTGGGATTACAGGTGCATGCTACCACACCCAGCTAGTTTTTGCATTTTTAGTAGAGACGGGGTTTTACCATGTTGGCCAGGGTGGTCTTGATCTCTTAACCTCGTGACCCACCCACCTTGAGTTCCCAAAGTGCTGGGATTACAGGAGGAGCCACCGCACCTGGCCGTAGTTGCTTTTCAATGGGTGTAAGTATCCATCATCCAAAATGAAAAAGTTCTACAGCTCTGTTATACAATAATGTGCACACAGTGAGTAATACAGTAATGTGTTGTTCTGGCTTCTTGGGCTGTAAAGTGCAAGGCAATAACACTTCATAATAGAGTGTTGTTCACAGATTAGAAAGGAAACTGACAGTATATCCTACAATGTATATCTCTGTCATGGTTGTAAAGCTTCAGTGTTCTCTATCTGTTTATGTTGTTTGTCATTTATTTATTCACTCAAGCATTAGCTTGAGCACCTCCTTCATGCATATCGCTAAACTAGGTGCTCTGAGGGATAAACATACTGAAAAATTTATCATTTAGTGAAAACACACACTTATTAAGCAAAGCTAAACATGGTAGTTTTAAAGTGCTCTTGAAATATAAACATGAAAAAATGCTGGAGTGGAAGGGAGACACAAGGAAAATAATAGTATTTATACTGGTTTGTGAAAGTAGATAAGGACTTTCTTAAGCCTCAAAAAAGACTAATAGAAAAGGCATTCTAAGCAAAGTATGAGCAATGCTGCAAAAGCACAGATAAGGATGGAGGTTTAGGTAAATTCTAGCAAAGTTTTGTTACGACCGCACTTCAGGTATGAGACCTAAAGGCCAATGACAGTGAAAAAACAGGTGGGAGCCAAAGTCAAAGAATCTGAGTTTTACACCAGGGCCAGGTCAGCGAGCATAAAGTATGCACTGAAGAAAATGCAATTTTTAGTTGTTGGGGTCACCGCCTGTGGGGATCTGTCCTACAGACCCTGACTCAATGACAGATGAATAAAGTACACTGACACACAGATATTATGCTTTGCCAATTTGGCTGAGAGTCTGTGTGTCTTCTTATAGACTCTAGAGAGTGCTGTAAACAGTTGCAACTGCAGGTCCTCCCCAGCCAGTGAGACTCACATTTATTTAGTAAAGTTTAACTGACAAAGGCTTCAGTCCTCACCACTAGAGGCTGAAAGATTAAAATATAGGTTTTGATGCTCAAAGCAAATACAATTAGGGGATAATATCCCTGGTCAACCTTCCCCAAGAGGGCCATCCAGCTCACAGGTTAGTTTTAAGACCACATGAGTTAACAAGTTAGGTAAACCCCCTCACATACCCTAACTATTTGCTTTACTTATTAACTAAATGTAGAGAAGATTTAGGCTGCCTTTAGCTGAAACTTCTACTGAAACTGTGAAAAAAACCCTTAGGCCTTCCAAAAGTGTTTGAGACTATATTCTGTAACTTTCTCTACTATTTTTCCCTTAATATTTTTGGCCACCACCCTGAGTGAATTCCCACAGAAAGTCTGCAGAATTAAACGGGTAACACATTTCTTGTGGGGGTGAGGGGGGAAAACATCAAATCTGAGTTTGAATGCTTGAAGGAATCTTAAACTAGAAGGACACTCCAACTTAGCTGCTTTATTTTTGTAGATAAATATTTTGCTGACCAAAAATAATGAGATCTTATCAAATTCCCTACAAATAGTTGATAATAGGTCTGAATTACAGTCAGGAAACTAAATTCTCCAAGTCCAATCTTCATAAAAAGTTAAGACCAAATGTCTAAACTACAAAGTAAAGTAATTCGTCATTCCACCTTCAGCTCTCTTGCAGTCTTTCTCCCACTTTCTTCTTCACGTGCTCTGAGGTCCAGCCAAACTGAACTTCTGTAACCCTATGTGTGTACAATGATTTTCTGCCTCTATGACTTTCTTTATAATACTCTCATCAGTTGCTCTGTACCTTTTCCATTAATGCTGGTCTACACTATTTAGCCCTCAAAACCCAGCCCCAATGCTGCCTTTTCTAAGATCATATAAATTTTCCTCACCACTCTACCCCAGTCAGTAGTAATCTCTCTTTCTGAATTTCCACAGGACTGTCTGACTCTCTTGAGGTGTACTATATTATATTAAAGTTATAGCAATATATCATTTCAGGCAATAACCTAAGAGGCTCTCAAATGTAGCAAATATAGAATATTCACATTCAGTGTTTCCCGTGGCATCAGCCTCAGCCTTATCAAATAGGTAGAGGCTAATGAGTATCTCTCAGATACATCAACCAATATGTGGGGATGAAGCCAAAAGAGAACTATCTTTGTTTTTCTTGCTATGTAAATACTTGTTTAATTTGGGCATAATTAAATATTAAATAACTCAATATTCTCTGTTATGCTATGTTAATCAGAATGGTAGTGTTCATTTCTAGCATAGCCGTCCATTTTGGGATGCAACTCCTCATTTCAAAAAGACATTGAAAAGGTAGATTTATCATAAAAGGTATGCTGCATCCGTCCTCACCCTTTTCAAACTTTCATTGCTAAGTAATTTCTTTTCTTAATATGCTGACAGAAGAAGCCATAATATATCTCCCAGGCAACCAGACATGTACACAGCTGAGATCATTAAAATAAACCTAGAGTTTATCCTAACTGTTAAGAAAAGGTTTAAATTGTCCTGAAGATTGATATAATCACATGGATAATGAATAAATAGGTCTTTATTTCTATGATTATATCCACCTGCTTGTTCCAGCTTGGAATTCCAGAGGTCTATTCATTTGGCAACTGAAAATGAGGCTATTCATCTCCCTGAAATTAATCAATATGAACCCAGAGTCGATCCTCAGTGTTAAACAAAGATTTAAATAGTCATTCAATAAACATAACACCCTACATAACAGATGGGCTTCTATCCCTATAGTGATCTTATCTATCTGCTTACTTGCTTGAAATCATTTTGGGTAAAAACAGGGGTAGAGAATTGTATTATGTAGTCAGAAATGAGGCTGATGGTGTTTCACTGCCTTAAATTCACAGTATGGTATAAGTGATGTGTTTTAGATGTGTTCTTAAAGCAGACTTTGAGAGAGGAAAGGATCTTGGGTGTATTAGAAGAAGAAAAACAGATTCTGTAAGCAAAGTAAGAAGGACACCTCTAGTAGTTCTTTCTAATTTCGTCAAGAACTCTAGAGACCAACAACAAAATAGCTTCCTCATTATCAGTGTTTTGAGATTAATCTAGGAGTTTGAATTATTCAGGTAATTGTTCCTTATGTGTCTCAGAGGTTGGGTCTGGATGCACGAAGTTAAAATTAAATATGTAAAACTGAAATGATATGTATCAATGAAATGATTGTTCATTGGTGTTTCCCTTTCACTGCCCCCCACCTCCTTTTCTTTCAGAAAATACCATTGTCGTTAATCCAGCTGCAGAAGCCAGGTGGCATCCTCCACATTGCACTCTTCCTTGCCACTTACATTCAACTGATCACCAAATGTTTGCCTATTATTTTATAAATACCTCTTGAAAACATACACCTCCTTCCTTCTACTAGTTTAAGCAAACATCGTGCATCAAATTGCACCCATTCTGTGATCCCTCCAAATTAATGCATTCTTCATACCTCATTCACTCATTTATTCATTAATTCAAGTACATACAGGTATACTTCATTTTATTACATTTTGTTTTATTGTGATTTATAGATAATGTGTTTTTTAAAAATGAAGGTTTGTGTCAACCCTGCATTGAGTAAGTCTATCAGCACCATTTTTCTAACAACATGCTCACTTTATTTCTCTGTTACATTTTTGTAATTCTTGCAACATTTGAAACATTTTCATTATTATTATAACTGTTATGGTGACCTGTAATCAGTGATCTTTAATGTTACTATTGTAATTGCTTTGAAGTGCCACAGACTGCACCCATATAAGATGGCAAAATTAATCAATAAACGTGTGTGTTCGGACTGTTCCACCACGTGGTCATTTCCCCATCTCTTTCCCTTTCTTTATGGCTCCCCATTTCCTAAGGCACAACAATACAGAAATCAGTCTAATTAATTACCTGATAAATGGCTCTAAGTGTTCAAGTGAAAGGAATAATTGCACATCTCTCAATTTAAATCCAAAGCTAGTAATTAATAAGCTTGGTGAGGAAGGCATATCAAAAACTGAGACAGCCTGATGGCTAGGCCTCTTGTGCCAAACAGCCAAGTTGTGAATATAAAGGAAAAGTTCTTCAAGGAAATTAAATGTGCTACTCTAGTAAGCATACAAATGATGAGAAAGAAAATTAGTTTTATTGCTGATATGGAGAATGTTTTAGATCAACCCAGCCATAACATCCCCTTAAAGCAAAGCTTAATCTAGAGCAAATTCTTAACTTTCTTCAGTTTTATGAAGGCTAAGAGAGGTGGGAAAGCTGCAGAAGAAAAGCTGGAGGCACTCAAACGTTGGTTTGTGAGGTTTGAAAAAAAGAAACTCATCTCCATAATATAAAAGTGCAAGGTGAACAGCAAGAGCTGATGTAGAACCTGCAAGAAGCTCTTCAGTCCTTGCTCAGATAACTGATGAAAGGGGATACACTAAACCACAAATTTTCAATGTTGACGAAACCTCCTTCTTTTGGAATAACATGCCATCTAGGATTTTTATAGCTAGCGGGAAGTCAATGCTTGACTTTGAAGCTTCAAAAGACAGTTGAATTCTTTCATTAGAAGCCTATTCATGTAGTGACTAAGTTGAAGCTAATCCTCATTTACCTTCCTGAAAATCGTAGGGCCCTTAAGAATTATGCTAAAACTTCTCTGCCTGTGCTTTATAAAAGTGAAAACAAAAAGCCTGGAAAACAGTATATATGTTTAAAGCATATACATATATATATATATAGCATATAGTTTCCTGGATATTTTAAGCCCACTGTTGAGAAAGAAGAAGATTTATTTTGAAATATCACTGCTCATTGACAATGCATCTAGCAACTGACCCAAGAGAGCTCTGATGGGAATGTACTAGGAGGTCAATGTTGTCATTATGCCTGCTAAGAAAAATCCATTCTGTAGCCCATGGATTAAGGAGCCATTTTGACTTTTAAGACTTCTTATTTAAAAAAATCCTTTTCTTCATATGTTTCTTGGTTACATAAATGTCTTCTTTGGAAAAGTGTCTCTTCATATCCTTTGCCCACTTTTTGATGGGGTTGTTTGTTTTTTTTTTTTTTCTTATAAATCTGCTTTAGTAAGGTTATAGCTGCCATAGATAGTAATTCTTCTGATGAATCTGGGCAAAATGAATTGAAAATGTTCAAAAAAGATTCACAATTCTAGATTCCATTAATAACATTTGTGATTCATACGTTGGAAATCAGAACAGGAGCCTAGAAAAAGTTGGGTTCAACCCTCATGGATAACTCTGAGGGGTTCAAGACTTCAGTGGAAGAAGTAATTGCATATGTGGCGGAAATAGCAAGAAAACTAGATTTAGACGTGGACCCTGAAGATATGACTGAATTGCTGGAATCTCATGATAAAACTTTAATAGATGATACATTACTTCATATGGATAAGTAAAGAAAGCTTTTTTTTTTTTGGATTAACTCCAGTTTAATAAAGATACATCCCACACATTATAAACCCAGTGTCATTTGTAAAGAGATTGCTTTGATTTGCTTTTGGGGACTATTACTCTCTCTCTCTCTCTCTCTCTCTCTCTCTCTATATATATATATATATATATATATATATATATATATATATATATATATATGTATATTTACAATATATTTATTAAAATAGTATACAATGATGGACTAATTTCAAACTACAAACTATGAATAATATGACAAATATGAAATAAATTTCACAGAACTAACAATAACTGGGAAAAATATAATGGCTTCTCCACTCTAATGGACATTTTATTACTATTATTATTATGATTATTATACTTTAAGTTCTGGAGTACATGTGCAGATCTTGCAGGATTGTTACATAGGTACACACATGCCATGGTGGTTTGCTGCCTCCATTCTACCACCAGCTACATCAGGCATTTCCTCCAATGTTATTCCTCCCCAACCTCCCCACACCCTGTTATCCCTCCCCTAGCCCTCTACTCCCCACAGTGTGTGATGTTCCCCTCCCTTTGTCCATGTGTTATTGTTTAACACCCACCTATGAATGAGAACATGCAGTGTTTGATTTTCTGTTCTTGTGTCAGTTTGCTGAGAATAATGGTTTCCAGATCCATTCATGTCCCTACAAAGGACATGAACTCATATTTTTGATGGCTGCATAGTATTCCATGGTGTATATGAGCCACATTTTCTTTGTCCAGTCTATAATTTATGGGCATTCGGGTTGGTTCCAGGTCTTTGCTATTGTAAACAGTGCCAGAATAAACATACATGTGCTTGTGTCTTTATAATAGAATGATTTATAATCTTTTGGGTATATACCCAGTAATGGGATTGCTGGGTCAAATAGTATTTCTATTTCTAAAACCTTGAAGAATCTCTACCCTCTCTTCCATAATGGTTGAACTAATTTACACTCTTACCAACAGTGTACAACTGTTCCTATTTCTCCACATCCTCTCCAGCATCTGTTGTCTACAGATTTTTTAATGATTGCAATTCTAACTGGCATGAGATGGTATCTCAATGTGGTTTTGATTTGCTTTTCTCTGATGATCAGTGATGATGAGCTTTTTCTCATATGTTTCTGGGCCACATAAATGTCTTCTTTTAAAGTGTCTTTTCATATCCTTTGCCCACTTTTTGGTGGAGTTGTTTTTTTCTTGTAAATTTGCTTTAGTTATTTGTAGATTCTGAATATTAGCCCTTTATCACGGGAAAACTGACTAGCCATGTGCAGAAAGCTGAAACTGGACCCCTTTCTTTCACCTTACTGAAAAATTAACTCCAGATGGATTAAAGATTTAAACATAAGACCTAACACCATAAAAACCCTAGAAGAAAACCTAGGCAGTACAATTCAGGACATAGGCTTAGCCAAGAACTTCATGACTAAAACACCAAAAGCCATGGCAACCAAAGCCAAAATAGACAAATGGGATCTAATTAAACTTAAGAGATTCTGCTCAGCAAAAGAAACAATCATTAGAGTGAACCGGCAACCAACAGAATGGGAAACAATGTTTGCAAGAATGTGGTTTCTTGAGAAGAAATCTAATCTTGATGAAGATGCTATGGACATTTTTCATATAACAATAAAAGAAATGAGAATATTGGCTAGGCATGGTGGCTCACACCTGTAATCCCAGAAATTTGGAAGGGTGGCCGAGTTGGGCAGATCACTTGATGTCAGGATTTCGAGACCAGCCTGGCCAACATGGTGAAACCTCATATTTACTAAAAATACCATCCCAGCTACTCAGGATGCTGAGGCAGGAGAATCACTTGAACTTGGGGGTCAGAGATTACAGTGAGCCAAGATTGCACAACTGCACTCCAGCTTGGGTGACAGAGCAAGACTGCATCTCAAAAAAATGAGAATATTATATAAACTTAGTTGATAAAGCAGTAGTAAGATTCGACAAATTGAATCAAATTTCTAATAAGTTCTGTGGGTATAATGCTGTCAAACAGCATCACATGCTGCACAGAGATCATTCTTCAGTCAATTGATGCAGGAAACTTCATTGTTCTATAATTTTAAGAAACTTTCTCAGCCACATCAACTTTCAGCAACCACCACCATGATCAATCAGTAGCCATCAACATACAGGGAAGACCCTCCAGCAACAAAAAGGATTATGTACAACTCACCGAAGGCTCTGATGATCACTTGCATTTTTTAGCAAGAAAGTATTTTAATTGAAATATGTACATTGTTGTTTTAGATATAATCTGATTACATGTGTAATAGACTACAGTATAGTGTAAACATAACTTTTATAAGCACGGAGAAACCAAAAAAAAATGTGTGACTTGCTTTATTGCAATCGTGTAGAACCAAATCCACAATATCCTTCAAGTATGGTTGCACTGAGCACCTACTCAGGACCAGGCATTATTCTAGGCAGCGGAAAATATTCATAAATAAAGCAAAGTTTCTACACCTATAGGGCTAGCATTCTAGTTTGGGGAGATGAACAATAAAGGAAAGAGTCATGCAGAGTTATATTAACAGAGATACACAAAGATCAAGAGTGGTAAATGCTATGAACAGAGGGAACAAAACGGAGCATATAGGGAAAGCCTTTTTTATATAATATCCAAGAAAAGCTTCTCTAATACAGGGAAATTTAAGCCAAAACCTAAAAAAACAAAGGAACTTATGAAGAACAGGGGAAAGAACATTCCATGGACACGGAGGAGCAATTGCAGAAGCCCTCAATATGCTTTTTACGTGACGAACAGCAAGAAAGCAGTGTGACCAGAATGTCATGAGTGATGAAGAGAGCAGCAAATCGTTAAATCAGAGAGGTAACAGTGGCGGGGGAGCAGAAGATGAAGGACTTTATAGGCCATGCTAAGGTCTTAGAAATTTATTTTGAGTGAGATGGGAATCCATTAAAAGAAGTCGAGCAGAAAAGTTACTGAACCACTTCGAATTTTTAGAAGGACTCTCTGGCTGTTGCATAGAGTAGACCCTGTAGGTACTATTAAGAGTGAACAAAGAGAAACCCAGTATGGGTCTTTTGAAATAGTCCTGACAAAAGGTGTGTGCAGCTTGGACTATAAGGTCATTGCGGAGAGGTGAAAGAGGATAGACCTCCAGGACTTTGGCTCTATCTTGAAGGTAGAGCAGAAACAATGTGTTGATATATGCCATGTACATTGCACACTGTGAGGAAAATAGAGGGATCAGAAGTGACTACCAGATATTCAGCCTCAGCAGCTGAGATGATGACACTACTAGCCTTTGGGACTCTATGAAACTGGCGAAGGATCGGAGTCGGTTTTTTGTGTGTTTTTGTTCTTTTTTTTGTTCTTTTTCTTTTTTGAGACAGAGTTTCGTTCTTGTCATGCAGGCTGGAGGGCAATGGCATGATCTCGGCTAACGGCAACCTTCGCCTCCTGGGTTCAGGCAATTCTAGTGCCTCAGCCTCCCGAGTAGCTGGGACTACAGGCATGCACCACCATGCCCAGCTAATTTTTTGTATTTTTAGTAGAAACAGTGTTTCACCATGTTGGCCAGGATGGTCTCGATCTCTTGACCTCGTGATCCACCCGCCTCAGCCTCCCAAAGTGCTGGGATTACAGGCATGAGCCACCGCACCCGGCTGTGTGTTTTTGTTTTTATTGATACTTGTAATTGGGGTGGTTTGTGGAGGACAGAAATTCAAGACATCTGTTTTTTTATATGCCAGGTTTGAAGTTCTAATTAGTCTGCCATTAGGAGTGCTCAAGTGGCTGATAGGTTGTAGAAGTGTGGAGTTGTAGAGGAGTACTTGGAACTGAAAATCTAAGCATTTCAATTTACAGATCACATTTATCATCAAGGGACTTGAGAGGGTACCTTCATGTGTAGATGTTGAAGGACTACAGTTCTGAGGTCTGAGTGCTATGGCACTACCATATTTTGAGGTAAGAACAATGAGAAGGGACCAGCCAAGGGAACCAAGAGGGAACAGTTAATGAGGTAGGAGAAAAATCAAGAGTAATAATTTCTACCAAATTGTGATGTGATCACAATACCTTTTTTCCCAGTAGTTCTCAATGACTTAAGTTTTACATTCTCCTTCCTATATGTTTTTGTACTACCAGAGTTGAAGGTCTGCAAAGTACACACCAGACCCCCACAACCATGAGTATTTGTTGGCTTCTTCCGATGAGAAGTACTGAAAGGAGAATTGCAGATGATGGAAAAGGAGTAACCATAATTTTGATTCTGGAGGCAATTAAAGCAGGAGCTATAGTATTCATGGGGAAATTGACAATGGCACATGATGGCAGCTCCAGCTGAGTCAATGGAAGTTTCAAAAGTTCAGCAATAGGACAGGCATTGCATCCTAGTGCCTGGGACATAATAGGTGATAAATATTTACTTAAATAATTGAGTGGATCACCAAAAAAAAGTCAACTCTTTTCTCTCCTGAAGCTCCTACCTTCAATTAAGGATTGTCAAGCCCTGTCAAGAAGAGGCATCATTTCTCTCACATCTGTTTTCTCTCTGTTACCACTGTCATCTCTGGGTTCTTATAGTGCACATCATTATAGTGACCTAAATGTTCTCTGCTTTGTGCACCCACAGCCATATTACCATCAAAGCTGCTATTCAGAGACCTCCAAGGGTGATTAAAAATTAGCTAAAGATAATGTCTTCTTTTCTAAAACTACCTCCATTTTGTGTATTTTAACTTGCCAGCCAAAAATGCCTGATTTTCTGATGTCAGGAACACCCAGGAGCTACCCTTCACTAGAGCAAATAGATGATCTTAAGTATATGGAATTAGAATCTCAAACAAACATTTTCTGCACCACCAGGCCTCACCTGACATTCATAAAACATTTGCATTTTCATTTCTCTGCCCAGAATGCAGTTGTCTTTTTCATCCAGTGGGAATGAAGAACTATTCAATATTTCCCTGTGGTGGATTAACCTAAACTAATCCAGAAAAAACTTTTTCTTCTTGAAGGCTTACACTACTTCTTAATCACTTTATTCCACCAAGAGGTTACTGATTTTTCTATCTCAAATAAATAGCTCTCTTTGGTTACCCTCAGTGGTATGCATAGCAGGCTTGAATGCCAAAGACAAAACAAGCTGAAAGAGTCAGACCGAAAGCAGGGAGATCACCTCCCCAGCATCCCCTAACGCAGTGAAATGATTGCATTGCTTTGTTGGTTATCCTAGCAGAGTGCATTTCTAATGCCTATTCTCTTCATTCATGAGTGTTTAAACATTTTAATGAATATGTTATTTACCGTAATAAAGTCAGAGTCTGCTATTAAATTAATAGAGCAGTGTAACCAAGAATCCCATAACAGCAATTTATTCCTGCTCAATGTTACTGAGTTCTAAACACAGGATTCCTGGCCATTTGCATTCTCTGCTAGTCACAGATGTTGCATAAATTCTCTTTAGTTGCAAAATAATTACCAAATTCAAGTGTGTGTGTGTGTGTGTGTGCGCGCGTGCATACACGCGCATGTTTGTGTACATTCTACTTCAGCATGTTGATGAAAATCAATGAGTCCTAGAAACAAAAAGCCTAGCTTTAAATTTGGTTCTAGTAGCTGGGTATCCTTAAGCAAATTACATTCTCTCTGAGGTACAGTTTTCTCATCAGTCAAATGGGTCTAACAACAGTATCTCCCTTGTTAGATTGTTCAGATAAAATAAATGAGATATAATGCACAAAGCGTAATTCCTGACACATGTTAAAACTCTATAAATACTAGATATGAATATTATCAAATGTAGGAGCTGAACAGGGTCATCATTAACCCATAGGAGCTTTTTTAAAATTAGAAAAAGTAACTCATTTTGGGAGGGGCAGCAATTCTGTGTAGTAATTCATGAGTGAAACATGAACCATATTTTAGCCTGCAATCACCTTCTTAGCTGAGCATGCTTGGACAGAGTTCCGTTGGTCCTGGAGCTGATCTTGCTTTCTTCCTCTCTACTTCAATCACTCTCATTCCTTTCTTTTTCCCTTTCATCATCATTTTAAGAATTTTGGAAGGAGTTGGGCTTCCCATGATCAACTGAAAATACTTTCATAAAGAAAGAGGCAGTCTCGCAAAGTAAAGATGTTTTTCCTATTTAAATTTTTGATTCCCGAGCACCTAGCCATAGACTTATTCTGTAACAGAAACTTAGTAAATGATTGAATATATGAATTAATAACAAAAAGGGCATGCCACTTTACTGATTAAAATTTAAGTTAGGCTTCAACTGATCCATTCTGTTACTGGCATCCACTTTAAATATTCGTAATACCATCACAAAACAAATATTTAAAATTGATCCATAGAATCAGGTTGTATCATAAAAGAAACCATCTGATAAGCACATGTAATTGGTGAGGGAAAACCGAATGATATGGAAAATTAAATTCTTAACCACACGTTGCCCTCAACATAGGAATTGATCTTAATTTAGGAAACAGTAGTTTAAAATTTTCTGCAGAATAGTCTCGCTGTTTTTTAATCAGACCTGAATTCATGATTACACAACCAATATTCAGTAATAAAAGATACTAAAATGTTTAAGCAGTTGACTCCCTTCTGCCATTGTTTTACTAAATTAGCCAACTTTTTGAGATCTGATTGTCTGAGTGCCTCGGGTAATCCATTGGGTATAAAAACAGAACTATTTTTTTATACCATGTCATCAAAAGCATATATTTCTAAATTATCTTACATTCAAACAGTTTGGCAAGGACCAAATGCAAACAAAGCACAATAGTACTCACTCAGTCAATGAATCATAGCCACGCAAAACCCAGCGGGAGGTTTAATGTTGATGAAACAATAGTCACAGTTACAAATAATCACACTTATATACAATCTGGATATGATTGCAGAGTTTGTATTGTATTAAGGACAGAAAGAAGCATTTTAATTGTCTTAGTTTCACAGTCTAAAGTAAACTCAAAAATCTGAAACAGAATTCTTTATGAACCACAATTTAATCAACAAGGCTACTCTGACTGCTCTATTTAAAAGTGTGGGTTATCTTCACATCCCATTGCTGACATTCCTGACTTGTCTTCTCTGGTTCTGTTTTATTTTATCTAGAGGATTCATCATTTTCTAATACCACAAAATTTAATTATTTACTATTGGTACTGTCTGTTTTCTGTCTTCATCCCCTGTACTCAAACTCTGATACAAAGTCATGTCCAAAACAGGCTAGAATGTGTGTGTTTTATCTCATTAATACATACTGAAAACAGTTTCATGAACACCTTAAGTATCTTAACTTTTGAATGAAAAGAATTATGTCACTCTTTTGATTAAATATTTTATTGGTTTTTGTTACATGTAAATTAAAACTTACACCCGTAACCAGGGCCTACAATAGCTATGTGTCCTAACTCTTCTTGTCCCTCCTTTTCATTTTATCCCTCTTTCCTTTTGCCTATGTCACTGCAAACCTAATGGACTCCTTTCAAGGGGTAAATATGCCAAGCTCTATTCTGTTATCAGGATGTTCTCACATGGTAGTTCTTCTGCCTGCAATATTCTCCTCCCTACCTCCTTTTCTGTTTTGGATTTTCATTGACCAACTTCTTGTTTTGTTTTGTTTTTGAGATGGAGTTTCGCTCTTGTTAACCAGGCTGGAGTGCAATGGTGCAATCTCAGCTCACCACAACCTCCACCTCCTGGGTTCAGGCAATTCTCCTGCCTCAGCCTCCTCAGTAGCTGGGATTACAGGCACACGCCACCATGCCCAGCTAATTTTTTTGTATTTTTAGTAGAGACAGGGTTTCACCATGTTGACCAGGATGGTCTCGATCTCTTGACCTCGTGATCCACCCACCTCTGCCTCCCAAAGTGCTGGGATTACAGGCTTGAGCCACCATGCCCGGCCACCAACTTCTTAATGTTTAAGCACTTACTGAAAGGTTATTGTTCTAGAGGTGCTTTCCCTCATCACCATAAATAAGCACTCCCATCATCACACATGTACCCTATATACTTCATTTTTTCTCCAACCTAGTACTAAATACAATTTACAACTGCACATTTTTGTACTTGATTTATTGTCCACTCTGTTCCTCCATTGGCCTCTGTGTTTCATGAGGATAAGAACCTCAAATTTCACAAGCACTTTGCTAGGCCTACCACATAATAGACAAATGGTTGATGAGTAAATGAGTACACAACATAATTATCTTAGAACAAAGTGAACAAAGCTCTTAATTCCTATTTGCAGAAGATTTTTATTCAAGAGAACAAAATAAATACCATCAGTGGGCTTGCCCCCATATTTCCTAGAGTTAGACTTCTGATTCTAATTCAGAGTCAAAATGAATTAAATCATATGTGCATTCTTCATTAAGCTTCAGCATGGCCATGTGATGCTACACCTGCAGCTGTTCAGGAGTGTCCAGATGTCTACTGTCATAACTGAAACTGACAAGATGTTTGGGCAGCTTTTGAATATATTGTTGGTGAGTATATGTTTTCAGAGAGAAGACTCAAGATCTGATTAATATGCAATGCAGTTTGACCCTAAATCCTACCCACTTTTATTTTATATAAGTTTATTACTCCTCACTCAGTACTGTCAAGTTTAATTAAAGTCAGTGGCTACATCTTGATTACTCTAATTACTTGACATGTAGCTCATGAGCATTTATAATCCTAAATACTAAGCAGGCATCAGTGTCTCCTATTTTATTCTATGAAACTATTTTTTTCTTACTACCAATTATTGAAAAGACATTTTGCTGGATTTTGGAAAGAGGGTGACCTACTATCACGGCTTTCAGTTAGGATATAATGGGACATGACCTAATCCTTATTTAGTAGTTGTGCTTGTTTTTGTTATTTTTATTTATCTGTTTGTCTCAGGGAACTTAAAATACTCTCACCAATATACACTGATTATTAAACTTGCACAATAAAATATGCATGTTTATTTAAAAGTAACTACATCACCAACCCATCTCTGTACCATACTCATATAACCTGCTAATCTGAACTGTCTGCCATGTCATTTTCTCTTAAAAGCATGTCTTAAATCTCACCCCTACTGAAGTTGTAGGAATGAGATTCCTTCCATCTCAAATTACCACAAATACCTTCCATCTCACCTCTGTGACGTCTATAAAAATTACATCTGTTACTATGTCTTTTTTATTTATATGTTACCTAACATTATTTTGGAAATTTTAAGTATACATATCTTGTTTTCATGAACCCTTTATTACATCTTCATGACAAAGACTAGATTACATAATTGTATTCCCCACAATGATTATTATAGCAGTAGAAAAAAAAATTTCATTTATATTTGTAAAATAACAAAAATAACATTAAAATCAATTTTCTCTTTAAGATTTATTTAATATAAACCTACTTGTAATTTTACCCTATTCCTGCTATCTCACTATTACGGCTATTACACAGTGTTTGGTGCCAGAATTTCTTTACTTATTTTCTCCACTTTTGAAGTTTGTAATCCCCTTCAGCAAAGAGTAAACATTATATGCAATTCTCCTCAGTCAAAGGGAAGAACAAAATCAGGAAGTTGATTCATTGTGATTCCATCAGTTTTCAGAGGGTTTCCTTTTGCTGAACTTATCATAGCAGTCATTTGCCTGAAAATCAAATTTATCAATCACAAAGGATCTCAGGTATAGACTGTTGAATTTGTTTCCAGTTAAGATACATATCTATATCTAGCTATCTGTCATTGATGTATGTATGTCTGTATCTAATCAATCATCTATCCATGTGTATATGTGTATGTGTGTCCATATAGTCATAGAAATACATGGACACAAAATGGGAGAGGTGACGATACAGAAGAGAGAAGGAATCTTGAGGTTTCTGGAGGACTGTAAGGGCCTTCTTGAAAACAGAGAAGAGACCCTTAACTTTATTTTCTTCATGAGTTTCTCTCTTTAGTCCTGAACTCTAAAGAAAGTTTAAAGAATTAAAATGACAATAAAATCCTCACCTAAAGTTCATGCTTATAAAGTTTACCTATCTGGTATATTAAATATTTTAAGTTCTATTTTTATGTCCATAATTTTCCATTTCTGCAGTAAGAACTCCTTTATGTGAAGTTGTTAATAGCTGCTTCCTTAAAAAACTTAAGAGGGTTTCTATTAATATGTTTCATCAAGAGAAGAGGGCATGTTGGGCTATTTCATAAATCTCTTCCAGACACAAGGGAACAGCTTGCAAAGAGAACCGTGAGCACCTCTTCTATTTTCACTGAGGATAGACTAGAAGGGGTCTCAAGGAACAAGAGTTAAAACAGCAGATTGAGTATACCCATTGAACTTGCTTCCTCCTGAATCTTCATTAAACATACACTGATAATGTTTTGTTGTTGCTATTGTTGTTTTTGAGATGGAGTTTTGCCCTTCTTGCCCAGGCTGGAGTGCAATGATGCAATCTCAGCTCACTGCAACCTCAGCCTCCTGGGGTCAAGCAATTCTCCTGTCTCAGCCTCCCGAGTAGCTGGGATCACAGGAATGTGCCACCATGACCAGCTAATTTTCTGTCTTTTCAGTAGAGATGGGGTTTCATCATGTTGGTCAGGCTGGTCTTAAACTCCTGAGCTCAGATGATCCACCCGCATTGACCTCCCAAAGTGTTGGGATTACAGGCGTGAGCCGCCGTGCCTGGCCTGTTTTTTTTTTTTTTTTTTTTTTTTTTTTAGTTTTTTATTGCATTTTAGGTTTTGGGGTACATGAGCAGAACATGCAAGACAATTGTTGTTTTTAAAAAGACACAGGGCTAGGAGAAAAAGAAGGGATAATATGAGTAAAACCTAGCAGCCAGAAGGTGGATGGTTGTGTGGTAACTCATCTTTCAGCCTGAAAGCCAAACCCTGAATTTTTGTTGAGAAAATTAGATAAGCAAATCAATTTTTATCAAAGAATTCTCAAAAGCCACAATCACTGTCAGCACCAGGCATGATGGAAATGGAAAGGAGAGCAGCTGGGACACTAACAAAGAGCACTGAATGCATGCTGTTTGGGAGGCGATTTGTTGCCAGATTATTTCTAGCACTCCACATATTTGGGAGGCCACCCCTCTCCAGTATTCTGATCTGTTATGTGAGGAGCTTAGAAGTCACCATCTCCTCCCAACAAGGTGAGAAATCAACTCTTCTTAGATCCGTCAGAGGAATGAGATTTCAGGACAAACCACTACCCCAAAACTGGATAGACAGACAGGCAAGTACAGTCAGTCCCAACTTCCCAGAGCAGAAACGCAGAAGCAGAGACCTCTGCAGGAACCATTACTGGGATAGGAAATCCTGAATTATAATTGATGGATTCCTGGAGATTGAGTGTGGACAAGTCCCAGAGTTAAAAACTCCCGCGGGACAAAATAATAGGTATGTTACCATATTTTTGTGAGTTTTACCTCTAGGAGCTCAACTAGGTTCTCACAGTGAATACTTAGGAAATATCCCTCATGCTTCTCACAAAAAGAGAAGAAAAGTAACCTTTCGAAATAGACCAGAGCATTCTGTTTTTCTTCACAAGTCCTGCCCTCAAGAGAAATTATTTTACCAGAGCCTGAACTGTGAGAATTTTTATTGCTTAACTGACCTGGGGAAAGGAAACCACCACATTCTAGCTCACTTTAGCCATTCTGTCCCACCCAAGTGGAATGAAAAATAATTGACAAGCACTTGAAGTTAAGAGTTCAGAAGCACAGTCTCATTGAAAGACTCAGATTTAATCACAGGACTGTAGAATGCTTTCCCTACCCCACACCTTACCACACTTCACTAAAGACTTATATACAGCAGTTCCTTTTACCTGGTACATCACATCGGGCTACCAAGAAAAAATTACAAGGAACACTAAAGGCAAAATACACAGTTTAAAGAGAGCAGAGCAAGCATCAAAACTAAACTCAGCTATGGAAGGGATATAGGGATTATACGACTTGAAGTTGAAAACTACTATGATTAATATCCTAACTGCTTTAATGGATAAAGTAAGCAGCATGCAAGAACATATGGCCATGTAAGTAGAGAGATTATAATTCTAAGAAAGAATCAAAAAGAAATACTGAGATTAAAAGCAGTGTAACATATACGACAAATGGCTGTGATGGGTTCAGCCATGGACATGGCTGAGAAAAGAATCTCTGAGCTTGAGTAAGATATCTCAATAAAAATGTCCAAAGCTGAAAAAGAAAGAGAAAAATGACTTAGAAAAATTGACCAGAGTATCTAAAAACTTTGGAACAAACAAAAAATGGTATAACATAGGTATTAGGTTGGTGCAAAAGTAATTGCGCTTTTTGTCATAGAAAGTAATGGCAAAAATCACAATTACTTTTGCACCAACCTAATATAATAGGGATATAAGAAGGTGAGGAAGGAAGGAATGAAGAAAGGGAGTGAGGGAAGACAGGACAGGAGGAAGGAGAAGAAGGAGGAGGAGCAGAGGGAGGGAGGGAGAAGGAAGGAAGGAAGGAAGGAAGGAAGGAAGGAAGGAAGGAAGGAAGGAAGGAAAGAAGGAACCATGTGTTTTCAGAAGAGGATTTTGAAACCTTCAATATTTAAAAGGAAAAAGAAGGAAGAAAGGGAAAAGATAAAGTGAAAAAAGAGGAAAGATACGGTTACCTCTTGTGAATTCACATGTTGCATGTGAAAAGGAGGGGTGATGGAAATATAGTAAATTATGTATTCATCTTGCACTCAGAAAATCTGCACTTTATATACAATAAAATAAACATAGAGTTGAGGAAGCAGTTAAATGTGCATTTATATCAGGGTTAACAGAAATAATTTCTCATCTTCCCTTGTCTCATGTCATGAACATAAGCTTTTAATTTACATTGTCAAGGTGAGGAGGGCCCCCTGTGAAGACACGTGGCCTTCTATCCATAGCTATCAATTTAGGAACAAATGGCAACACAGGGGTGTGTGTGTGTGTGTGTGTGTGTGTGTGTGACTTGACTTCCAGGCTTAACTTTTCCCTTTTGGCACAGGAAACTTGGGGTCTCAAGATTTCATTTTTCTTTCACAGTCCTTATGAATAAGTAAAATAAATAAAGAACAGCAATAATTCAAAGGATAGAATGAATAAATCAGAATTTTTTTGTTATAAGATGCATTACCCATGAAGTGGTATAGTGTTATTTGAAAATAGACTAATTATTTGTAAATGTATATTTTAAATTTTAGGATAACCATGAAAAAGAAAAAGTATTACAGATATGCTGAGAAATTAGAGAAAATAAAATCATATAAAATGTTCAACTGAAATCACAAAAGGCAGGAAAAAGCAGAAAACAAAATAGGAACAAAGAAGGACAACAGAACAACAAATATGGTTGTCTGAAGAAATTGGTAAAATTAAACTATTTTTCCTACTCTTGATCACTCAACACAGAATACTTCACCTCGAATCACCAAAAGGTATAGAGATTTCTCCTCAACAGCAACCACTTAATTCTCCAGTGAACACTAAGAGGATATCCTCTAATTCATTTCAATTCTGAGACTATCTGGAGACAGTGTCAGATCCAATAGGCAAAAGACTCATTTCTGCAAGATTTTCTCCCACTTCAGACGGCAATCACAAGCCCCAAGTTGTGATCTGTGCTTCTGATGACTTACTGTAAATTAGATTTCACACTCTTCAGTTTTAATTAATTTGCTAGAGTGATTCAGACAACTCAAATAAATACTGTACTTACATTTATGCATTATTATAAAAGATATTACAAAGGATACAGATAAACACTAGATTGAAGAAATACAGAGGGCAAGCTTTGAGAGGAAAAGTACATGGAGTTTCTTTATCCTCACCAGCTATATTAGTCTGTTCTCAGATTGCTATAAGGAAATACCTGAGACTTGCTAATTTATAAAAAAAAAAAAAAAGAGGTTTGATTGACTTACAGTTCTACATGGCCGTAAAGGCCTCAGGAAACTTACAATCATAATGGAAGGCAAAGGGGACGAAGGCATCTTCCTCTCAGGGTGATAGGGAAAAGAAATACCTAGCAAAGGGGAAAGAGCCCCCTTTTGAAACCATCAGATCTCATGAGAACACACTCCCTATCAAGAGAACAGCATGGGGGAAACTGCCCCCATGATTCAATTACCTTCACCTGGTCTCTCTCATGACACCTGGAGATTATGGGAATTATACATCAAGATGAGATTCGAGTTGGAACACAGAGCCTAACTATCTCACCACGTATGCCACCTTCTAGGCACCTTCACATAGTCAATTATTCAGAAGCTCTCTAAACTGTTCTTTCTGGGTTTGTAGCAGCTTCATTACATAGGTATGATTGATTAATCATTAGCCATTGATGATCACCTCTACCTTTACTCCTTCTCTCCATTCTGGAGGTTGGGGTTAGGACAGGAAGTTTTAATCTTCTAATCATACATTGGCTTCCCCAGGCAACAAGTCCCCATCCTGAGGGTATGCAAGAGCCCATAGCTATCAGCCTGTAGCCATCATTACTATACAAAAAGGCACTCATCACTTTAGAGATTCCAATGGTTTTAGCTGTGTTCCAGAAAACAGGGACAAAGGTAAAATACATATTTTACAATATTGGAGGTAGCTATTAATCTAACCATATTATTAATCACTTTAAATATTAATGATCTCAATACACCAATGAAAAGACATAGATTGTTAAATAGATTTTTAAAAAAAAAGAAGGACCCAACTATATGTTGTTTATGAGAAACCTACTTTAAATTGTAAAAGTGCATATAGGTTAGAAGTAAAGAAATAAAGACAGATATAACATTTTAACACTAATGAAAAGAAAGTGGAAGTAGCTATATAAATTTCAGGCTGAGCATATTTCAAAGGAAGGAAAGTTATCAGCAATATACAGGGGCATTACATATGATAAAGGGGTCAATTCTACAAGAAGATATAACAATCCTTCCTGTTGTATATGTCTAACACAAAGTGTCAAAATAAATGAGGAAAAAAATAATAGAACAACAAGTAAAAATATATGAACTCACTATTATGGTTGGGAATGTTAACACCTTTCTATCAGAAAAAAAACATTCATCAGGCAGATGCTAATTTAAACCAATGGCACCATCAATCAACTGAATATATCTGACATCTATACCTACTTCATCCAACAACAATAGAATACACATTATTCTCAAACTACCTAATATGTTTTCCAAGATAGACTACTTTCCAGGCTATAAAATATACCTTAAATTCTCAAAATAAATGAAATTATACAGTGTTTCTTCTCAGACCATTATAGAATTAAACTTAAAATCAATAACAGAAAGATAGCTGGAAAAACCCAAAACACATAGGGATTAAACAACACACTTCTTAATAGTACATGGGTCAAAGAAGAAATCTCAAGAAAAATTAAAAATATTTTGAACTAAATGAAAATGAAAATACAACTTGTCAAAATTTGTGGAATGCAATGAAAGCAGTGCTTAGGGGAACATGTATAACATTGAACATATGTATTAGAAAACCAGAAAGACCTAAAGATTTATAATCTAAGATGATTAAATCTTTAGAAACTAGGAAAAAGAGCAAATTAAATTCAAAGTTAAAAAAATATATAATAAAAATTAGAGTGAAAGTCAATGAAATTAATACAGAAAATTTAAAAAGTAAAAGCTACTATTTGGAAAGTTTAATTAAATTGATAATCTTCTAGCCAGGCTAACAGAAAAAATAGAGATGACACAAATCCTAATATAAGAAATGAAAAAAATGACTGTCACTACAGATACCAAGGACATTAAAGAAATAATAGAGAAATATTATTAACCAACCTATACCCACAAATTTGAAAACATAGAAGTGGACCAAATCTATGAAAAACAAAATCTGTTTATTAACAAAAGAAGAAATAGACAATCTAAATAAACCTATATCTTTTAATGAAATTATAAATAATTAATAAGTTTTCAAAACGGAAAGCACCAGGCCCAGTTTGCTTTCACTGGTCAATTATATCAAACAGTTAAAAAAGAAATTGTGCCAATTCTCTACAATCTTTTTCACATAGAAACAGCAAAGGGAATATTTCTGAACTCATTCTATGAGGCTAGCATTACTCTAATACAAAAACAAAAACAAAAGGCAGAGACTCTACAAGAAAATAAAAACCTATGGTTTACTATGTCTCATGAACATAGATGTAAAAATACCCAAAGAAATATTATAAAATCAAATTTAACAGTTTGTAAAAAGAATTATACTCCACAACCAAGTATAATTTATTCAAGGTATGCAAGGTTGCTTTAAAATTTGTAAACTAATTAATGTCATTGATTTCATCAACAAGCTAAAGAAGAAAAATGACATAATTATATCAACAGATGCAGAAAAAGCATTCAAAAAAATACAACATCCATTCAGGATGAACTCTTTTCCTGTTTAGCAAAAAACAAAGTGTGACTCCTGCCATTCAAGGTGAAAATAAAATATTAAAACTGTTCTTGGAATTACTTCTAAAAAGAACTAACATTTATCTCAATCATCACAATTGTCCATTTTGGAAAAACGGGATTCACAAATGAATCCCTAGCCAATAAGTGTTTGAGAATCATGTAAACATCACACGTAAGAATGCTATGTTTTCTAGGATTTGACATTTTCAGTGATTGAGAATTAGTGTATTTTGTAAATGGGAATACTACAATTAATAAATGCCACTACTAAAACCAGAATTCTATAAATAGAATGATGTCTTTTGTTTTCAAAGTTGATATGTTAGAATGATATAAATAAAAAAATGAGATATTTTGTGGTGAAATTATCTCGGGGTGAACATTGCAGCCATAAGCAACATAAGCAAGTATTCTCCCGGCAAATGAGAAAAGGGTTAAAACATAAAAACTTCAGCAAACTAAGAATAGCGGGAAACCCCCTCAACTTAATTAAAAAAAAAATATACAAAAAGCCTATAGCTAACATAACACTTAATGATGAAAAAGAAGATTTCCCACTAAGACTGGGAACAAGGCAAGGACGCCTCCTCTAACCACTCCTTTTCAACAACATTTTGGAAGTCTTTGCAAATGGAATAAAACAAGAAATGTGAATAAAGGTACACATATTGGGAAGTTAAACTGTCTTCTTTTGCAGATAACATTGTTATTTATATAGTAAATCTGAAAAAAATGAACCAGAAAGCAAATAAGCAATTACAGTCATGCCCTGATAGTCATAGGTAATTTGTTCCAAAATTCCCTGCAAATACCAAAATCCAAGGATGACAATTTCTTCAGAAAGTGAATATATGAGAGAGAGCAAGATAGTCTGATACCTAGACAGAAGTTACAATCTTGTGTAATATAATCACAGAAGTAAAATCCCATCTATCTCCATAGTCTGTGGGTTAGAAACAAGTTACAGGCCCTACCCACATTCAAGAGGATGGGATTACAGAGGTCATGAATAAAAGTCTGTTGAAGTAATTGAGGGTCCATTGCAAAGTGTGTCACAATTGCTGAACATAAATTTTCATCATGAGAAAAATGTTTGGCATCTAAATTTAGGTAGATATAATTATAAACTGTAACTTTTGAATATGCTTTACTTCCCCGCACCTATCCCCCTCCCGCACATATCTGTGCCAATTTTCTTATGTAAAAATATCTCTATACGATCCTTACTGTGCAAGTATTTATTGTCACCATCAGGAATGCTTTTCTTAAAGAGAAAAAAAAACAACCACCACCCTGATTGTTGAACTAGGTCACATTGGTACAAATCAATGAAGATATACAGAAGCCACGTCATTGGCATTCTTAGGGTCACACTGCTGCCTACCTGATGTGAATTAATTCCCAACTCTTGAATAGATGATGGTTAATAGGCCACTGGCAAACCTAGGGTTTTTAACTCAGCTGAAACTCCAGTATTGAGGTTTTATTTAATTGGTTATGCTAGTTTAGAACTGTCCTTTTAGAAAGTTACAGTAATTTCTTCCTTTGAAAAATGTCTGTTTATGTCCTTTGCCCATTTTTTAAATAATCTTATTTGTTTTTTTCTTGTTGAGATGTTTGAGTTCCTTGTAGAGAATGAGTATTAGCCCTTTGTAAAATGCAGAGCTTACAATTATCTCCTCCCATTTTGTAGGCTGCCTGTTCACTGTGTTGATTATTTCTTTAGTGATGCAGAATCTCTTCAGTTTAACTAAGCCCCATTTGTCTATTTTTGTTTGGTTAAGGCCTGAGTCTATGAATTCTTTGCCTAGGCCAATGTCCAGAAGAATTTTTCATAGGTTTTCTTTTAGAATTTCAAGTTTTAAATCTTACATTTAAGTCTTGAATCCATCTTTAGTTAATTTCTGTACATTGTAAGATATATAGGTCTAGTTTCATTCTTCTGCACATGGCTCTACAACTTTCCCAGAATTATTTATAGAAGAAACTATCTCTCTTCATTATTTATTTTTGTCGACTTTGTCAAAGATCAGTTGGCTTTAATATGTGGCTTTATTTCTGGGTTCTCTATTTTATTACATTAAGCTATATGTCAGTCTTCATAGCGGTACCACACTATTTTGGTTGCTATTACCTTGTAGTATAAGTTAAAATCAGACATGATGCCTCTAGCTTTGTTATTTTTGCTTAGTATTGCTTTTGCTACTTGGGCTCTGTTTTGATTTTATATGTATTTTGCAGCAACATGAATAAAACTGGAGGTTATTATCTTAAGTAAAATAACTCAGAAACAGAAATTCAAATACTGTATGTTCTAACTTATAAGCAAGAGCTAAATAATGTGTACACCTAAGCATGGAGAGTGGAAGGACAGACATTAAAGACTTGTAAGATAGAAGAGTGAGGGGGGTGAGGGATGAGAAATTACCTAATGGTTACAAGGTATACTTTTGTGTTATGATTACACTAAAATCTCAGATTTCACCAACACATAATGCATGGACCTTGTACCACCAAATCTATAACAGTATCAAAATTAAGAAAATGACTATGATTTTTGCAAGGCTCTTACCATACAGCTAAAACAGTCAGAGAACAAATGATTATTCTATTTTCTTTACAGATGAGGTTAAGTGATGAATGATTACAGCATTATTATACAGTTGATAAATTTGTGGTTGGACTACTATAATGAATGCTCTGTTGATCACCTAAATCCTTCCTTCATAAATGGGAAGGATTTGCTTTCAAACAAACAAAGCTACCTAACCCAGGTTTTCATTCTCTCCCCTTATAGGCAGCCCATATCTAATAACTGATAAATATGAGAACATAAATAGCAGCTTCCCTTCTCCCAATTGGGGTCAATTTTGAAGGGCAATGACAGCTCCAGAACTCACTAGAAGGCCAACTGAAGTCATAAGTCAGAGACACCTGTGTCTCCATTCAAATTCTTCTTCCAACCACTTACTTCCTCACAGGTATTGTTGCTCGTAGCATTCCTCCATAAACTTCCTCCATACAGATTTTCATTTCAGGGTCTACTTTCTGGGAAAACAAATCTATGGCAACATCTTAGCTGTAAACTTCTAAACTTGGATGTTTGAAGAATTTATTAATTTAGGAATTCTCAGCAGGTTGTTTACAATAGGGATGAGTAAAATGATAACAGCAATGATAGTTGATCTTGTTTGACAGTGTCCCTATCTGAATCTCATCTTGAATTCCTACGTGTTGTGGGAGGGATCTAATGGAACATAATTGAATCAAGGAGATGTTCTTTCCTGTACTGTTATGGTGATAATGAATAAGCCTCATGAGACCTGATGGTTTTATAAGGAGTTTTTCTATACAAGCTTTCTCTTTGCCTGTTGCCATCTGTGTAAGATGTGACTTGTTCCTCATTGCCTTCCACCATGATTGTGAGGCCTCCCCAGCCATGTGGAACCATTAGTCCATTAAACCTCTTTCTTTTGTAAATTGCCCGATCTAGGGTATGTCTTTATCAACAGTGTGAAAACAGACAGGAAGCAACAATAAAATAAAGCAGGAAGCAAAGGGAAGTTTTTAGGGTAGATCATTCATAGCTACATAGCAAATAGTATTTCTACCACTACAAGTATATCTATACTAATCATAATTATAAGGCTAATCACTGAATCACAAGATTAACAATACTGATCAACATGTGCAGCAAATCCATTCTATCATTGCCTATAGTGCTTAGTTTGAAGTTTTATTTCCATTATAGTAAAAGCCATTAGTTACTACCAAGATAGCAAAAAGAAAAAAAAGCCTTGTTTGGTTCTTTTAATTCTTTACATTTGCATTCTGGAAGGAACTGTTTTAAGAGTGAGAAAATCTGCCAAGTTTTTTTCTGAAGCCTAAATTTTAAAAATGAAATCAACAGAAAGTCTTTCAAACATAATTGAATCACAGTAGAGCTACATGGTGAAAGGTAAAGAATAGGTGAGGGAGACCTCTTCCTGACATTTTAATTCAGAGAACTACACGTGTTTTATAGTCTAAAACTGCCTCCTTATGTGACTACCAGGCCACTTGAAATTAAATGCACTTTTGATTTTGAGAATACAGTCAAGTAAAAAGAAGCATGAATAATCTTTAAAGATCTTTGAGATTGATATTAGAGCTCAAAATAGTAATTATTTGTCTTTCTAGTGAGTAAAGAGAGAGTAAAGAAAGGCTAATTAGTCCCCATGCAAATAAAATTACAACATTTTAGAGCTGAAAATATTTTTATAAACCTTTTAAAAGAAGCACAGGCATAATTGTGACCATATTGAAAGGCAATATTTGTTTATCTATTACAACTGCAAGTCTTTTCTTCAGTCATTGTCATTGTCATATGTCTGAAGAAAAGAAGGTTCCTGCTGTGATACAAAGCATAAGTAGGATATGAATAATGCAGCAAACCCTGACTTCTCATTCAATAAACAAACTGCATCAGAAATTTATAAGAAGAAAGAGAAATGCACTACCTCCTAATGGCCCCCTGCCTGCCTAATTACTGTTTGGTTATAGTGTCTGAAAATTAGCATAGATATAGGTCATACCTCAAAGCATAAATATTACATTCCATCAAATATTCTTCATACAAATATAAATATTAAGTAAATTTACCATGCTGGGTTCTTGTTCCGCTCTGAAAGTTATATAAATGCTCTAATTTAAATTTTATGTATTCCTGAAGCTTAGTTTATTCCAAAAATTGATTATTTTTATTTATTTGACATAGGTCAAAGATATTTGTCTCCATTCATTAATAAAACATGTACTGAACACTATGTGCAAATCTCTGTGCTAAGTACGATGGAGAATGCAAAAATGAATAAAATTTCATTCTTTATTTAATAAACTTAAATGATTTACCGAAATATATTCTATCAAACTCAAGTTTTTATAAAATGGAGACTTCTGAGTTATCACAGAAGGAGAATAAGGACAAGTTGAAGGAGCTCACGTTTTCTCAATATTATCTTCATTTAATTTCACCTGTTTTAATGCTTGTGAGGAAGTCTTCATTAAATCAAATGCATTTGTTGTGTTTTGTTTTAGTAGAAGCTTGAAAAATTAGTGAATGAATTGGAAAAGGGCTAGGTAAATTTCTATGGTTTAGTAATTTAACTTCGACACATTTTTATCACATGCCTCTTGATTCTACATGTATTAAAAGAATATGAGAGAACAGTATGAACAACTTTAGGCCAACAAATTTGACAACTTACACAGAAATTTACAGATTCCTTTAAAAACAAACTTACCAAAACTGACACAAGAAGAAATAAAACTTCCACATGCCTCAACACTTATTTAAAAACTTCAATTTGTAATTAAAATTTTTACACACAAAGAATGCTTAGGCCTTAATATCTCTAACAGCAAGTTCTGCTGAATACTGGGGAAAAGATATAATGTCCATCATATAAAAAGCTCGCAGAAAACAGGGGCTGGGTCTCTGAATCTCTAATACCAAAACATGACAAATACATAAATGTTTTATAAGGAAAGAAAATTACGGAATGGCCAGGCGTGGTGGCTCACACCTATAATCTCAGCACTTTGAAAGGTTGAGGAGGGTGGATCACCTGAGGCTGGGATTCTAGACCAGTCTGACTAACATGGAGAAACTCCATCTATACCAAAGATACAAAATTAGCTGGGTATGGTGGCCCATGCCTGTAATCCCAGATACTTGGGAGGCTGAGGAAGGAAAATCACTTGGACCTGGGAGGCAGAATTTGCAATGAGCCGAGACGGTGTCACTGCACCCACTGCTCTCCAGCCTGGGAAACAAGAGCGAAACCCCATCTCAAAAAAAAAAAATTACAGACCAATAACTCATGAATGTAGACACAAAATCCTTAATAAAATACGGCAAATTAATTTAGTAATTTCTATATAGAATCATGACCATGTATAGCTTATTTCAGCAATACAAAGTTTATCAAATGAAAATCAGTTAATGTGATTTCTATATTAATAAAGTAAGGCAGAAAAGCCATACAATCACCTCAATAGATACAGTAAAATAAGTGAAATAATTTAACATCTATTCATGAAAACAATTACCAGCAAACTAGTAATAGAAGGAAATGTCTTGAAACTGACAAAGAACATTTACAATACAAAAAAAAAGCGCTAACATTATTCTCATTATTCTTAAGCGAGAAGCATCAGAAGTTTCAATCAAAGACTGAAAACAAGGCAAATATTTCCACTCTCTTCACTATACTAGGTACTGGGAAAATCAATAAAAAACAAAGCAAAATGAGCAAACATCCTTCTCTCAGAAAGTTTATATATTTTCATATGATGAGAAATAAAATATGATCTTCAGTAAAGTGTGAGGACATATATAGCTGTTTTAGTTTAGGGGTCAGTCTAAATGTGTCTCAAAATTCATATGTTAAAATCTGAACCCCAAAGGTGTTAATATTAGGAGGTAGGGCCTTTAAGAGGTGAGTGGTCCATGACGGCAGAGCCCTCATGAATGGAATTAGTATCCTTACAAAAGAGGCTCAGTCGAGACCCCTCATTCCTCTACCATATGAGGGCACAACAAAAGGCACCACCTATGAACCAAAAAGTTGGTTCTCACCAGACATTGAATCTACCAGTGCCTTGATCTTAGAATTCCCAGCCTCTAGAACTGTGAGAAATAAATTATTGTTGTTTATATGCCATCCAATATAATATATTTTTTACAGCAGCCTAAATGGACTAAGACACTGCCTGGATAGATTACATATTACCATTTGACTTATATAAAAAATGCTCCAAACTAATATAACATGGCTAATCTCCTGGCTGCATCATTACAAATGGAAACTGAAAAATATTCAACAGCTCAGATGTATGCCATAATCATAAGCCTTCTAAATTATCAATTTGTTATCTATATACTATTGAATTAAAACAAAAACAAAAAACAACACACACACACATCATTTCTGAACTTCTCTTTGAAAGCACATATTTTATATCTAAGAACAATCAAGTGTACATGCATACCAATTCTGAAAAAATAGGTCTATTCAAAATGCAAGCTTTCAGAAAATATGCATGCCCATGATGAGGCCTATGTGAGGCACAAAGCTCCAATTACCATAGTACAATCAAACCTGCATTTAATTCCTTTATACCTCTACCAGACCACACATGAAGCACTTTTGGAATCTAATTGGCATGAAAGGCAGGATAAACTATACACAACAAATTGGGTATGAAACAATATCCATTAAGATTATCCTCATTCCACAAAGCATTGTTTGGAAGTTTTAAAAAAACACTGAGGGGTTTGAAGTCTTCTTTAATTTACCTGAGTGCAGGCTCTTGGCTGAGTTTTCTGGGAGTTGTTTGGTTATAACTTGATGCTTTTCCTCAAAATGCTACTCTTTGGAATAGGTCTTTTTTAAAAAAAATATTAAAAGAACATGGCATTACAATCAAGACTGCTCAACAAGATGATCAATTAGTCTTGAAAATGGAGGTTCTTAAAATCAGATTATTTTATTAAGCTTGGATACTAATTACAATGGAAAACAACAGATGCTTTGAAACAAAACCTGTATTACTGTGTTCCACTTATTCCAAAACACTACTGAAAGAAATGTAACCTCGTAGATGATCGATAGTAATTCCCATCGAGTCTTAAATATTATTGTTTAAAAAGTAATGTCTTCCAGGAAGAAATTCCATAGTGCATATATTCTGAATGGACTTGTTTGTCATCCTCTGGCTGTCAGGGCACTAATCACTTATTTCAATTACTTATTTCAATTGTTTGTTTACTTGGTTCTTATTCTTAAAGAACTTTAAGCTCCTGAAACAACTGTCATAGTGATCCTTTCATGTACTAGTCCTTAGTACAAGTCCTACTGCATAGCATGCACTCATATATTATTATGGAAAGAAGGAGGAATAAGAGGAATGGGGAAAGAAAGGAAGGCAGGATGAAAATGGGGAAAAAATAAGCCTTTCACCTGCCTGATGTAATTTTTTAAAAATTTGGTTTCTAATAGAGTATAGTTTTTTTTCTAAACTTGTCTCCTCATGGGATTCTCTGGGGGTATTTATCAAAATAATCAATAATTTTCATCTCTATGAGATACTTTCCATCAACATAGAAGCAAATTATTATATTTACCATATTAAAAAGAGAAAAAATTATTTCTCTTCTTTTCTCTACTTCCTGTCGTCTTTGTTATATGATCAAAGAGGTTGCATGGCTTCCCCAAAGGCTCCACATGCAAGGATTGAGGTGAAGGCTAAACACTAGAACTGGGTCTCCTGTCCTCATGCTCTTTCATTACTCTAAACACACAGGGAGGAAGACAACAGGAGATGACACACAATGAGATCATCTCTGGCACACACCCTCACTCCTTCCTACAAGGCTTGACTCTGAGCTCCTTTCCTGGCCTGACTATGATGGCAAAGCAGTCTGTTTTATAATTATATTCCTTCACTTGGCTTCCCAGTAGTGAGCTTTTCTGATTCAACTACCAGACTAATCTGAAAGGAAAGGCCAGCCTTTTTCTCAGCCAGGATGTGTTCAGTGTGCAGATTTAGGGTTAATGTGTCTTGGCTCCCGATGACTGTAGAAGAATGCACCTATTCTTAAGCTTGGCATTAAACATTCATCTTGGCCAGGTTCCAAGCTGTAACTTCAATATTACTTTCTCTGCTTCTGCTTCTGCTCTGCCTACACCTATAGCAGCCTGGATTGCTTAAGAATGAATATGCCCTGAAAGCAAGCCTCACCTAATTACTGTTAGGAGGTGGTGTACGAATAGCCAAGCTTTCTCATTCTTCTTCTTGGATACTCTAAAATACTCTACAGTGGCTCCCAGAGTCTTTTATAGCATCAAATTTTAGTTGCCCACAATGTTAATTTGCCTAATAACTTATAATTTATTGGCCATCTTCCCGTTCCACTCTCACTTTCCCCCTTCCTTTACATTATTTTCTGTGTTTACATCCCAAAATAAATTAAGTGCACTTTAATCCATGCCTCGGAGCTTGATTCTGGGAAAAAAATTAAAGAACAAAAAATACTCTCAACTGCAAACTTACATTCCAGCCCGGGATTACACATCTCCATTTGAATGTTTAATAGGCTCTTCAAATTTTACATGCCCAAAACTGAATGCTTGATTTTCCATTTCCAAAAAATGTTTATTATATCTGTTTTCTCTTCTCAGTTGATGGTCTCCAGCCTCTAAATCATCGTTCACTCATCTCTGTTTCTCACAGTCTAAGAGTTCCCTACCGCAGGGAATTTAACTGATTCCAACATTTTTTATCCTACACTATTTATCTTATTATGTAATCTACTTACATGTCATGTAATATTGTTACTGTTTGTCTCGCTTTGCTAGAATATAAACTCCATGAAGGACAACATTTCTAACATGTTCATTGAACATGATTTTGCTTTTTATATATTCATACTCTGGCTTATGTCCAGTGATTATTTTTTATACTTGAGAAGTTTTAAATTTATTTATTTTTATGGAAACATGTTTATGTGAGTATTTCTACATAGATAATTGTGAAATTGGAGTGCAAGTGGAAACAAATCAAATTAATAATCTTGGTGGCCGGGGTCTGTAATGGTCACGTGAAAGAAAACATTTTTATGGTAGTTGATTTCAAAGATGCATACACAAGCGTGCGTGCACACACACACACACGCAGTTGTTTTGATGCTTTTAAATAATATATTTTTCTTTTATTTAGTTAGAATGATAAATAGTTGGGTACTTTTTGTAAAACATTTTAAGTTCCAATATGAAATGATACATCATCAAAAAGATCATCTTCTAAATTTTCAAGAGAAAATTTCTGGAAAGTCATCAAAATTATTGCAAAAAAAAAAAAAGCACTAAAGCAGAGCTCCCTTTTACCTTTTTTTAAAAAAAAGGCCAAATTTATTTTTTTGTGATATCTTTGTTATAAATTTTTAAAAATTTTGGCTGTTTCTCAGAGGCACGCATTTCTACTTCTCCATTTAAAGAGTGGAAATATACTAAATGCTGCATGAGTAGCTAGTGTTTGCTTTTCTTTGCTTGTTTGTTTCGCATTTTGGTGATGTTTTTGTTTTATGAAATAGTATTGCTTGATTTACTCTTAGGAAAACAGATTTTGTAATGAATTTGCATGTTGGCTTAGTAAGAGCTTAACATACAGAGGTTGATTAAGGTACTACAATTCTGTTATGGAAACAAAAATAGTATGATGTAATCAAATAATGCCCAGTTAAGATAAATAAGCTGGAAAATGAGGTAGCTACTTATGTTTTGTGTTTACACTAACAATCAAGGTCCCCTTTACCCTAATGTATCCCTCTGCTTGACTTTATTTTAATCAAATCTTCATCTGTACAAGGAACATGAAATCATCATTTCTAAATTCTCACCCAATCTATGATTCCCAACAATTTAAACCCAAGCTCTTTAAGAGTACCTCTAGTGACTAAAGATACACTTTTTTAAAAAGCAGTAAGTGCTAGGGTTTGATTAAACAAACATGGGCTTTGCTTTTATCATACCTGTGTTTAATTACTCCTATAGATCACTGTGGTCTTCGTATGACACTGGGAGAAAAAAAAAAACAGAAACAAACCTAGCTAACCGTAAATTTGATTTCTTGAACTTCACTTTCCTCAGTCATAAAATGAAGGCAAAATAGTTTTCGTGGGAGGTTAGGAAGAATGAAATATATGTAATGTGTGCCTGACCCACAGAAGGTATTCGATAAATAGTAAATGTCATTATTAGTC